>NC_141620.1:702500-867500 GCF_047967505.1 Dipteris shenzhenensis | reverse complement strand
TGCTAATCAATCCACCTTGCATACTTGGATTGGCTTTTGAAATTTGGCTAAGTCTTAACCCATGGCTTTGAGACCTTTCATCTCCTCCTTTCATACCATTGACCTTCCATCTACTCCTTCCTCCCAAAGGTGAACTTCCATCTCCTCCATTCCATTAACCTTCTATCTCCTCCTTGCTCCCAAAGCTGCCTCTTCTCTTTCCACCTCCTCCCTACTCGAAGCTTGCCTCTTGTCTTTCCACCTCCTCCCCTCTCATCCAAGAGCTCCTTTGCACTCTCTTCTCCTCCAAGTTGCCACGTGTCATCTCTTTTTTTTCCTAGTGTCCATGGTTAATAGGTTAAAGATTGAAAGTATGAGCTGCACCAGATGGTAGATATGAATGAGAAGATATCAAAATCTTCATCCTTTCTCTTGTGTTGGCGATGAAATTACTATTTTCTGGTTGCATGTCTATGTAGCTTCATGGAAAGAGCCATGCTTCGCATTGGATTAGTGAAAATGACCTTGGATTTCAGTGCATGTTTCTCATAATCTAAGGATTAGCATGTTTTCCCGATCCATTCCGCACTGCCACCATCGATTTTTCCATCGTAGCATCTGTTCATCAAAGAAGGTGTCATCGCCAGCGTGTGTTTTGCGAGGTCAGTTAAGGACGAAGGGGGCGGCGCTTAACGAAATCATATGCAAGGTCTTCAACAGTGTTGTCTTCGCATGAATTCGTAATGAAGGAAGAATTGCATTTTCAATAGAGAAGTCCTACAACGAATATTTGCTTAGATTTGATGTGGTTGTACTCCATCTTTTTCACCGGCTGTTGGATTCTCATGCTCTATCAAACTACGATTTGTGAGGCTTTGGTATCACACGTCTTCTTACTTCGTTTCCTTGCTTTAGTTTTCCAATATGGTAGATAGTTGAAGGCTTTGGCGACTTCATGGAGACGGATAGTGGTGCATTTGTGAAGGGTTGTTCTTTCACTTTGTCTTCCTCTTACACGTTTTTGTCCTTCTTTATTTCATCATGCACTTACGTTTCTTTGTAAATCGTTTCATATGCAAGACTTGCCAAAGTTTGTCTTCAGGTATTGCAATCTCCTTCGCAATCTCCCGTCACTCTGACTTCTGAGAAACGTGTAGGCAATGATTTAAAGGAGGCTCATGCAACAAGTGATAGTACTTATCGTAAACTGTGTAATCGATAATCGGTTTTGCTTTTCCCGCATCTCTGCAAACATTCTAGAGTCATCTTTTGCTAGTCGTTTGCTCCTCACCAATTCGCAAGACTTGTAGATTCAACGTGTTCTTCTCATGTGTGATTTAGTCATTTCTTCTTTTGTGAGATTTACGAATGCATGCAATGTGGAAATGTTTCTTCACCTTTGCAATTTACACTACAGTACCACTGGTGAAGGCCTCCCTTATAGTTGTTTGTTTGCAGTCTATAGTCCTGATGTCTTGTGCACTTTGCATCTAAAGTGGAAGAAAGTTGTAGGGGTCTGCTTTAGTCACCACATGATTAGAACTACTCCGCATTTGCGTGTCAAGATCAAACTCCACCATTATTATATAGCAATGCAAGCAATTAGCCTTCGTCATAGCTCATAACAATGCAATTCTGATTGCATTCGTTTCTTTTGTATTCTATCTCTTCTTTGGCCATTGCATTCATATTAGTATTTGGATGAACACTCTTTATTCTCTGTGGATTCATATGCACGCATTTGAACTCATCCATAGTATGTATTATTCTGCTCCTATTATGTTGAAAATCTACTTCTAATCTGCCTTGGAAGACATACAACGTATCCTTCAAGACCTCTCTATATGCTGAACAACACTTCTATTTTATTTACGAGAGACCCTTGCAATGAGAAATCTCTTTTGAGCCACACCAACTTTGACTTCAATTTTCGTGTTATCACTACAAAGCGTTCTTTATGAATTCTAATTTTGCTCATTTTCTTTCATTAAGCGAAGTGTTCACCCACTTGTATATGTTTGGTTATTTCTTGCCTTTTGTTATAGTGGGTACGACAGCTTCTACTTGCTCGTACATGGAAAAAAGCACATCTCCCCCTACTCCAAAGTCAAGTCCTTTCGTTTATGCTTCCCCAAGCAAGCCCCCTATAGAAAACTTGCTGAAAAACTCACCGATTAAGAAGAGCCCTTGATAGTGCTTGTAAAGTTAAATATCATTAAAAACAAGCATAAGTAACATTAAAAACACCTTTGACTCAATCAGAGTCAATGTTAATAACATTCTTCACGTCAATGGTGGGCCCTACTTTCTTTCTCTCCAAATGTCTCACATGTGTACTTTTATTTGTACATTGGACATACGATGTGATTGTGAATTTAAAGCTAACATATTTTGGATTCTCCAAAATAAGCCTTTTCATTGCTAGCAAGCAAAAGGGGGACAAATAAAAAATTAAAAGATTAAAGATGGAAAAAAATCCAATATTTTAAATTGTGGTTTCCATTGTTTACCTTTTTAAAAATCACTATTTTAGAGTTATGATTGCTCTATGGATGCAATGTACTTATGGTCCACAAGAGCTTACACAATGTTATGTTTGACAATGAGCAATTACAATTTGCACTTGGAACCTTACTTGCTTTCATATATGTATTTATAGGTAGCAAGCAAACAACTTATATGCAAAAAAAATAATGACAAAGTGAACTCTTACAAAGGATGTGAAGATGCTAAGAACTTCCTAGCATCACCACATGATCCAACCATTTCAAAAGCAAGAATTCCATCCAAAGAAAACTTTGTTTGGGGGGGGAATTCGTTAGTCTCTTTATGCATCACTCAGTTATCAGATTGTGCACCTCATAGATTTGCCTTTGAGGGAAAACTACTTTGCAAGTATGGTACTTACAAAGTTATAAATCTAGAGTACCCAACCTTTCTCAAAGTTGATTTTACAGACAAGTTTTGGTCTCACACAATGACATTACTCAAACCATTAGCTTACATTAACCAATTTGTGAACTTTTTGCAAATTGAAGAATTCTATAGGATAGAGGGGGCAAGTGTTGTGCCAAGAGGTACAACTGAGGGTGGAACTTTTAGATTTTCTCTACTTCTTGATGCTACTACATGCATCATTACGGGAGCGCCTTTTGAGGGGAACCTTCGTCTACTACTCGATCATTGTATTTGCACCTATGTTCCATGGGCTGCGGATATGGTCAACTTTGATAATCTTTTCGTAACTAACGTCATGGGCACAATTGCAATTTTCATCATCAAAGTTGCAAGTCACAAGGGCATGGGAGACCAAATCATTGTTGTTGATGGACCATGTGACCAAGATAGAGCTACAGTGAGTTAGTTTGCTTATTGCTTTGTGGTTTTCAATTTCTTTGCTAAAGTATTCATTGTGCATTGCTTGAAACCACAAATTCTCTATCTTGCATTTGTCATTTGTGGATGAAAGAAAAGCCACTCTCACTCAGCTTATACAAGAATTCAATGAAGAAGGTGTAGTTACGTACATCTTGAAGAATGTTTCATTCTTGAAAGCAAAGTGCACGATTTGTGTGTTTGATTTCACCATTTTAGCTAAGGTTCTAGATGGTCCAACAAAGGACGATTTGAAACAAGCATTTGTTAGCCAAGTTTCATGGTTGGGCTATGGAATAAAGGTAACTACTTTAACTCATAAATTGTGTGTCCTCTTTTTGAAACAAAAGTTTACCTTCAACTTTTTTGTGAATTGTAGGTATTTGGCATTTTGCACTTCACAAATGTGAATGTTGATTTGATTGAGCATGCTTGTGACACATGTGGGGGACTTCGTGTCAGCAGAGACCCCCTTAATCCTTACTGTGTCTCTTGCAAAAGCCTTCAAACCATTGTTTAAGTTCCTTCACTAATTGGAGACATTGTGCAACACAGAGGAGAGCAGGTGCCAGGTCGTATTAAAGAACCATATATTGACATTGGTCTTTGTTTGCCTTTACCATTCCTCAAGCTATACGAAGATGACATGATGATGGCTAGAAGCAAACTAAAGACTTCCAAACCTATTGGAAGCTTTACTATTAATAGCTTCGGATTTGTTATTGCATTTGAGGCTGATGCATGATCCCTTCTCCTCACTTTGGGAGGTGTATGTTTCATTGTATTGCTAATTAAGCATTCAATTGCTTTATCTTATTCTTCCATCTTATTGTTGCAAACATTGCAAACTTCTTTTAAAATTCAACTTACAAATACTTAAAATGAGCATAAATGAACTCGTCAAACAAAAACAATTAGCTACAAACTCGAAATTTGTACTTTTAAACCCAATGAACACAAATGCACTCATTAGTCTTTTGGAATTTTTCCCAAGTGTGAGATATGAGCAATTGCTACGAGCCAATTTTAACAACATCATGAACACATCAGAAAGATGTAACACTCCATGGCACATGTTCACTTTCATAAACAAACACAGCACATTCACAATCGAGAACCTTCATAATTTTGCTAATAACTCAGCTTTTGATCACGTGCATTGACTATGGACATCCTTCAACGCTTTCACTCCATTTTTGGAGCAACTATAGCTCTTTTTTATTATGATGGGTTCAAACTTTCGAAGAGAACTAAAATACACAAATACAAGAAGGGTAGTACACACAATTTCTTGCTAGATGAATCAAACAATATTTGCACAATCAATCCATCGATTCATTTGGATGTAAAACGTACTTGCAAAGTTTGGTCTTAGAGGATCAATAATAACTCAAAACCTTGTCAAGGAAAACCCTAAACTTGTTGTCAAAGACATATCGAGGATATTTTTGAACTCCACCAAACACGTTCAACACACAACAAAAAGAATCGTAGGTAAAATTTACAAGTTGCGAAGATCTCTTCTATTTCCTATTGCAAGAAATATAAATCCAACAATTCTCCACTCTCAGCCTCCCATATCCCTCTTAGCCCCTCCCATATCCCTCCTACATCCCTACTCAACCCCCCCTAATGGGATAAATATAGCAATTGCACAATGTGCACTTAAGCTCTTGTGTTCAGTTTGCTACAAAGACTTGAAGAATGGAAAAAATCATCTTCTATGTTCTAAGAACATGAAAATGATTCCAAAGACAAATTGGACAAGCAATCTAGATCCCATCGAAGCACGCTTAGTGTCAATCACAATACCATTCGCTCAAATTAGAGAACTAATGTATGAAGGCCAATATGGACTACATGGAAGCGTTGTCAACATATTTGCTAATGTTGATTGAGCACAAAGAGTGGTGCCAAGGTTTCTAAACAAAAATGATACAATTGCAGTTGCCCTTAAGCATAAGCTCTCCTTCAAGCATAATTACATGAGTGGTATTATACGACCAACATTTACAATGCTTGCATTGAAAGAATTATTAGAAAGTCCTCTATATGGACAAAACAACTTACATATAAACCATCTTTGGGAAGACCACATTAAAATTATGCAACTCAAAGACAAAGAATATGAGAACAATGACCATCACGGTTCACATTCAAGAAACAACACAAGAAGAACTTTCCTCTCATACTTTAGCTCATGGAATATACACCAGCCAACAAGTTGTAGACTTTGAAGATCAGAATATTGGAATTGCACCAAGGTTTCTAAACAAAAATGATACAATTGCAGTTGCCCTTAAGCATAAGCTCTCCTTCAAGCATAATTACATGAGTGGTATCATACGACCAACATTTACAATGCTTGCATTGAAAGAATTATTAGAAGGTCCTCTATATGGACAAAACAACATACATATAAACCATCTTTGGGAAGACCACATTAAAATTATGCAACTCAAAGACAAAGAATATGAGAACAATGACCATCATGGTTCACCTCCAAGAAACAACACAGGAAGAACTTTTCACTCATACTTTAGCTCATGGAATATACACTAGCCAACAAGTCGTAGACTTTGAAGGTCAGAATATTGGAATTGCACCATCCGAGGGATTCTCCCTGTTAAGTATTTTCAAAGACAAATTCTATGAAGAACTTTCATTTCTAACTCTTTTCTTTGAGAACCCACAAAATTATAGCATCCCAGAATGTACATCATACCAAGATATTGCTAGGTGGGAATTGTCAAATGTGGACGGTCATTTTGCACTGCCCATAGAAAACCTCTTTTTTAAGACAATGAAAATTCTTGTGAAACAAGTTCTCCCATCCTCTTGGGTTCGCATGCGCAAAGCACAAACAAAAGGTACAACGCTTTGAGCCAAATATGTTCTCGTAGATATAAACATTGATAGAATTCTTCACTAAACATAGGCTCAAAGACCTTACACAGAACATCAGCCAACTACAAATACTATTTGAAAAAAAATCTTTTTGCAATGCTCAGGCAAGTGGGTCCCCCATGCTTTTTTGTCACCCTCTCAATAGCAGAGAGATTGTGGAAGCCTTTAATTAACAGTATTCAAAAATTCCAAAGTAATCGACTGCTACTTTGTCACAAAATTCCAAAATAGGGGAGGCTAGCATAATCACGGCCTTCTTTGGATTGAGAATGCACCAATTTTTTGAATATCTCCAACACATATCAACAAGCATTGCTCAATTCCCCATTAACCAAAGACACATCCAAACACACAAGCATCGCAAGACATGTTTCCAAAAAAAAAAACCCAATTTGGATTTGGTCGCAAGTCCATGCCAACAATGAGAATATTGTTGCCACTAGAAGACGATTCCAACAATGACTACCATAGAAAAAAAATCAAGTTCATCAACACAATTTTGTTGCAAGATAGCACTTTGTCATTGAACTATGATACTTTCTTAGCTGCAACTCATCTGACTAAAGAAACATACATATTGGCTATACTTGCATCTATCTCACAGCCAACACTTTTTTCAAAAAGAGAACCCAAGGATATTTACATGAACAACTTCAATCCCACTTTGTCAAAGTTATGGGGTGCAAACACAGATATGCAATTCATACTTAATCCACATGGAGCTGCCGCCTACTGAACATCTTACATGATAAAAATAGACAAGGACACCACTGCAATAGTAAAAGAAGATTCGTCACAAATCTTGACCTCAAATGCACCGCCAAATGAACGCATTAGACGATTCGACAATGCAATATTAAATACGCAACACAAAAGTTAACAACAAGCAATATATTTACCTCTGTCACTACTGCTTACAACTTCATCGAGACAATTCCAATATATTGGCACTACCCCCCCCCCCCCCCCCGCGGATAAGCGCACATTATTGCGAAAAAGAAGAGAACAATTCCAAATGCTAAACCCTAAAAGCACGAACATTTTCTTTGATGACATCATTGCAAAATACTTGAAATGTCCACACGATCTTCACAACATTTGCCTAGCAACATTTGCTAGTAGCTACACTACAAGAGGGAACAAACACATAAAAAGAACAAAATAAAAAATCATACGTTTCAATAGTTACAACAAAATTAAAGATCCAGAGAACTATTATAGAGAACTGTGCCTTCTATTTTACCCATATCACAACACTAAACCAACTCTTGAAGGAAGCACTTGTACATGGCATGATATGTATAATGAAAATCAACACATCATAGATTTAAACAAATCACAATTCACCAAACTCATTCCCAGAGTCCCATCAAATTCAACAAGTACTTGCACTTCCAAAACCTCTTCACCTGATGTAAGCACAAACAATCAAAAAGATACTTATGACATTGGAGTGGACATGCCTAACATCTCCAAGAAAAACCAATTCCTTAAC
Source organism: Dipteris shenzhenensis (assembly GCF_047967505.1). NCBI lineage: Eukaryota > Viridiplantae > Streptophyta > Polypodiopsida > Gleicheniales > Dipteridaceae > Dipteris > Dipteris shenzhenensis. The sequence goes on along the minus strand of NC_141620.1, from coordinate 859,744 downwards.
CAAAGTTTATTAACATGCAAACTTTAACCTAACAATGACTATCACCCAACAATAAGAAGACTTAACAATGAGCAAGGACTCCTCCTTGAGGACATCATGCTAAAGAAAAGAACAACTCCAACTAACCATTTCCATCTTTTCTTGACAGGGAACGCCGGAACTGAAAAGACATTTGCTCTAATGGCCATTGTTCAAGCACTGATACGACATTGTTCACACAAACAAATAGGTAATATAGAGTTGCCAAAAGTGCTCCTCCTAGCATACACAAGCAAAGCATCTTTTACATCAATTCATGCAGCATTACATCTTCCACTAATGGTGTCGCACTACACAAGTCTATCAACTTCGACAAAACAAACAAGACTAACAAACCTCATGCCCCAAAATAATTTCACACAATTGATTGAACATCCAACAACCATTCATGGATCCACTATTGACCACATTTTGACTAACAATAGAAACGAACACACATCCTTCAGAACGAACTTCATTTATTAGTCCAACCACTCCCTTCTTCACACAAACATGAATAGAAGTTCAGGGCAGGCCTTCTGAATGTCATTCACCTTGTTGTGAGATTCAAATGCCCTGTCAAAGCTTTCATCGATTTCCAACGAGTTGATAGCAGGAGCTTTCCAACAAGTTGATAGCGGGAGCTGATTTCTGACCAGTTGTTGACGATTGCAAATGATTTTTGATTATCATCAGCTTATGTGGCAAGCACTGGTTTAGCACATATGGATGGGTGGCACACATCAGAGAGGGTACATGCATGTTGTCCATATGGTGTTTTCGTGTTGGTCACTATAGTCTAATTGTTAGTCTGATCGGAAGGATAGAACCATGGGCCAATCTGTTGATTAGCGGATGAATGTGCCGATGAGCCGATCAATGTCCCATTTACCATTACAAAAGAGGAGTAGACTCTATAGCTCTCTGAACCCAAGCCATTGACAAGATCTTAAGTACACAATCATTTCACGTGCCTCCTTTCCCCTGGATCATTTGTCATATCGCCCCTCAGAGTGTATTCCTGCATAGCGATCGTGTCCCATGGATGTGGTTCCACTCCAAGAATGGGAATCACCATGGATCCCCTATCATCATGCCTATCTTTAACCTATTAACCACAGATATGAGAAGAAAAAAAGAGAGGACACATGGCAGCTTGGAGGAGAAGAGCCTGCCACGTGTCACAAAGAAAGAGCTCTTGGATGGAGGCTTAGAGAGGGGAGGAGGTGGAAAGACAAGAGGCAGGCTTTGAGTGGGGAGGAGGTGGAAAGACAAGAGGCAGGCTTTGAGTGGGGAGGAGGTGGAAAGACAAGAGGCAACTTTGGGAGGAAGGAGGAGACAGAAGGTCAATGGAATAGAGGAGATGAAAGATCAGATTTGGGAGGAAGGAGGAGATGGAAGGTGTAGGGGTTAAAGGTCACTGTGCCTTTAACCCGGTTATGTACAATACTCAAACACATATATAAATGAATGAAAAAGAAGATTAGGGTGGTTCTGCACCCACCAAAACTTGTGTGGCTCTCTCTTTCTCTCTCTCCCTCTTCTGTTCTTGCTTCCGTTGAGAGCACTCTCAACTAGTATCAAAGCCCGAGTGATCTAGCTAAGCGTGCGTGAATGCTTGAAGCTCAGCGCCTCTGTGGGAAGCTTTGTGAGTGACTTTACTTGCATCTGAGTGTGTAGAGACCTTGGAGGAACCTTTGGAAAAGTCACTTTGGTTTTGCGAAGTGGCTTTGAGAGCCTATTAAGTGTTTTCAAAGAAAAAGTCACTTTTTGAGCTTTTTCCTATTCCGTTCAATGATAGAGACTCCGTATTGACTTGTAGAGGCAACTATTGCTTGCTTTTGGTGTCCGCTTCACTTCAGGAGCTTGGAAACACTTCATTCTTGAATCTGGGATCTTTTCATTGGATTTCTGACTCATTGTGTCAGTTTCTGTGTTTTTTTGCCCGGGTGTTGGAACTCAAGTTTGGAGGAACCATTTGCAGATCTGTCAGTTCCGGTGGACTCAGGAGGTCCTAAAACTTCTATGTTGCTCATCATTTGCACTCCGGTGGAGTTTACAAACAGCTCTGTTTCCAAAAACGTTTTTCAGTTTGTGTGTTGGACCCGGTGATTGAGACCACGGTTTCCAAAACCGTCTATCCCATTGCGTTCTAGATGCCCAAAAACCCCTACCTATCAGTTCTTCTGTGATTCGGTGGAGGATTTTCAAAGTTATAGATCTCTGTGTATTCGATTTCGTCTCTCTATTATGCATTTCTCATTCTAAGGTTTTGAAACCTTAGATTTATGCCACATGGCAGTGGATAAGTGTTGACTCCCATTTCTCACTCATCGGTTGGGATTTTAGAGTTCCAGCAGAAGAGAGATATTCGCAGCTTTTCTTGCTGAGTCCGATTATGCAATGGCGCCCATGTTTTGAGGCATCTTAGGTTCTATTTTCAGTAGCGATCATTACCGTGGGACTATGATTTCTTGAGCATACCTTATGCAGATCACTCTGGTTACAGTTTGAGCAGTGTTGTGCGCTCATTCGTGGTATGCATTGGGTTGCAGTGGATGATTTATAGGCCATTTGGATGCATTACGGTCCTTATTGGATGCGCTGATAGGCCCCAATTGCCTTGTGGGATGTTATTTTTATGAATGCTTTGCACATGGATGTTATTTTATGCTGAGGGACAGCTTTGACACATTGCAGGTGATGCACTGATAGTGCTATGCTCTCTTGGATGAGATATTATTGATGCATATGCTAGTGGATTGGTGTTTATGCTTGAGTCATTTGGCACTTATTGGCATTTTGGATTGCCATTGCAGTTGGCATTTTCTTTTGGGCCAGATTTACTCATATGGATGCATAGTATATGCACATGAGTTAGATGCATCTTTTGATGCTTTGAGCTTTGAGTTTTGGTGATATTTCACTCTATTGTGACATACACATTTGAGTGCACCTAGTATTTGGTGTGATTCTCTCTTGCAAGTACTAGCATTTGGGATTTTATTTCATTTGCATCATGGCATCCTCTTCCATGTCTGAAAATGAGTTTTTCAGCATTAAAAAGTTTGATGGGACAAACTTTTCTTTGTGAAAAGAACAAATAAGGAATGTGCTTATTCAAAAGAAGCAGATTAAATCCTTGGCAAGTATTGAAGCTAAGCTTGCAAATATGTCTAAGGATGATTGGAATGAGTTGGATGCATTAGCAAAGACTTCATCTTGCAGAGTCATTTTATTTCACAGTAGTAAATGAGTAGACTACGGAAGATTGGTGGAAGAAACTGTGTGTCACTTATGAAAAGGAAACTGCTTCTAATAAAGTTTATCTCATGAAGAGGTTGTTTGAGCTGTAGATGAAGGAAGGGGTCTCCATTGCTTCTCACTTGAATGAATTCAATATTATTTTCAGCCAGCTTTAGGCTCAGAAGATGAATTTGGATGTGGAGACTAAGGCAATATTTCTCTTATGTTCATTGCCATCCTCATGGGATACCTTCCGTACAGCTGTCAGTAACTCTACACTTGGTGGAGTACTGAAATTTGATGATGTTGTGGGTAGCTTGTTGGCCGAGGAGATTAGACGCAAGTCTATGGACAGCAACAAGCAGGATGCAGCCTTAAATGTGCAAAGGGGCAGATCACAGTTTAGGGGGAAGTCCTAAGAAAGAGGAAAGTCTCGTAGTGAATCTAGGGCACGGAACATTGAGTGTTACCACTGTGGCAAGAAGGGCCATATGAAAAAGGATTGCTACAAGCTGAAAAGAGAGCAAAAGAATAAGAAAAAGAATGCAAATTGGGCTGTAAATCAGAAGGAAGAGAGTCCAAGGGAGGACGAAGGAAAAGTGAAGATTGAGGAGATCAATGCAGTCACACATGATAGTAACAATGACATCCTCTTTATGTCTAGTTTATCTGCAGAGTTTCTTACCACTTCAGATGATGCATATTCCCAGGATTGGATTTTGGATTCTGGTGCTTCATTTCATGTTACTCCCCATAGGGAATGGTTCTCCACTTATGACAATGGAAAGACAGGTTGTGTGCATCTTGGAAATGACTATGCATGTGACATGGTGGGAGTAGGTGACATAAAGTTTTCTTTTGCAAATGGGTCTACATTTGTTTTGAAACATGTGAGACATGTGCCTAAGTTGACCAAGAGTCTTATTTCAGTGGGTCAACTAGATGATGCTGGTTTTCAGACCACTTTTGGCTTTCAGAGGTAAAAAATTCAGAAGGGCTCTATGCTTTTGGCCAGGGGTACCAAGTGCGGGACTTTGTATCCCTTATATGTATCAGGGCAATAACCGAGCAGCCAAGCACTTCTTTATGGCATTGCAGGTTCAGGCACATGAGCCAGAATGGAATGAAACTCTTATGCCATTTGGGTTATGTACCGCATTTGAGTTTCTCTGACTTTGAATTTTGTGAGCATTGTCTCTATGGAAAGCAGACTAAATCAGCCCATAAAAGAAGGGGAAAGAAAGAGTTTGAAAAGCTTGATTTGGTCCATTTAGACGTATGTGGTCCCATGTCTACACGGTCATTAGGCGGGGCCGAATACTATGTGACATTCATTGATGATGCAACTAGGAAAGTGTGGGCTTATGCTATAGCTAGGAAGAGTGATGTGTTCCAGGTATTTAGGAAATGGCTGGCCTTGGTTGAGAATCAGTCAGGTAGAACGCTTAAATGCCTACGGACTGACAATGGTAGAGAGTATCTCTCTCATGACTTTCAGCATTTCTGTGATACACGTGGGATTAAGAGGGAGCTCACATCTCCTCGTACTCCAGAGCAAAATCCAGTTGCAGAAAAGATGAATCGTACCATTCAAGAAAGGTTGCAATGCATGCTTTCCAATGCAAGTCTTTCTGGTGGTTTTTGGGCTGAGGCAATGAAGACTGCAGTGCATGTGATCAATAGATCACCTAGTAAGAGTTTGGATGGTGGTATTCCTAAAGAGACATGGAGTGGCAAGAAGCCCTCTTACTCTCATTTGCGTATATTTGGGTGTGAGGCATATGCACATGTGCCAAAAGAGCTTCGAAAGAAGCTAGATCCTAGGTCTAGGAAATGCATCTTTCTGGGTTATGGTGAAAGTGGAAAGATGGGCTATCGTCTCTGGGATCCAGAAGCAAAGAAGATCATACGCAGCCATGATGTAGTCTTCAATGAGAAGAAGATGCATAAGACACCCATGAGGGCTGTTGAAATGAGGAGAATCACTTTCCAGGATGTGAATCCACCTGCATATGTTGATAGACAGCAAGTTGTCCATGCACCAAATGTGCAAGAAATGGTACCACCAAGTACTCCCACACGTATACAATCAAGGGTAGATGATGGATCATCTATTGGTGGAAATGATGAGCCAAATGTGGCTGATATGTAGGTGGGACAGCAAGCTGAAATGTCCTTGAGAAGATCATCTAGAGTGTCTAGACCGCCTGATAGGTTTGTTCTAGGGATAAGGGTGGACTATGTGATGCTTATTGATTGCAGGGAGCCTTCTTGCTACAGAGAGGCTATGATGCGCGAGGATCAACGCAAGTGGGAGTATGCTATGCAATCAGAGATGAGTTCACTTATGAAGAATAAGACTTGGGACTTGGTTTCTTTGCCACATGGAAAGAAAGCATCGCCATGTAAATGGGTCTACAAAATGAAGGTCACAGGTGATGATGTGCCTAGGTACAAGGCCCGTTTGGTCGCTAAAGGGTTCAAGCAAGAGAAGGGTGTGGACTTTAATGAGATATTCTCTCCGGTTGTGAAGATGACCACACTTAGATGCATGCTTGGACTAGTGGCATTAGAGGATATGGAGCTTATGCAAATGGATGTCAAGACAGCTTTCTTGCATGGGGATTTGCATGAGGAGATTTACATGGTGCAGCCGGAAGGCTTTAAAGAAAAGGGCAAAGAGCATTTAATTTGCAAGCTGAAGAAGAGTCTCTATGGTCTTAAGCAAGCGCCTAGATAATGATATCAGAAGTTTGATGCTTTCATTCGATCCCAGGGTTTTAGAAGGAGTGAAATTGATCACTGCCTCTACACTAAAAGGACTAAGGATACTAGCTTGATAATCTTAGCACTCTAGATATGCTATTGGCTAGCAAGAATACTTATGAGCTAGATGGAATAAAGGCCAAGTTGCATGAGGCCTTTGATATAAAGGATTTGGGACTTGCAGGTCATATTCTTGGTATGCACATCACGTGTGATCGTAGGAAACTCCTTTGGCTTTCACAAAAAGAGTATGTTACAAAAGTCTTGCAGCGTTTCAATATGAGTACTCCATCGCCTCCATATGTGAAACTAAGTCATACAGATAGTCCCAAATCAGATGAGGAAAGGGCCACGATGGCCAAGGTTCCTTATGCATCAGCAGTTGGGAGTCTTATGTATGCTATGATAGCTACTAGACCAGACATTGCATTTGCAGTGGGAGTTGTTAGCCGGTATATGGCTAATCCAGGAAAGAGGCATTAAGAGGCAGTTAAGTGCATCATGAGGTACATGAAGGGTACCAAGGAGATGTGCATCTGCTTTGGTAGAGGAGACATGCGTGTGCTTAGGTACACAGATTCAAACTATGCAAGGCATGTGGATAGTAGGAGATCCACTTCTGGTTATGTGTTCACCTTTGTAGGTGGTGTAGTGTCGTGGATGTCTTGTGCACAGAAGTGCATTGCTTTGTCTACCACAGAGGCTAAGTATGTTGCAGCCACAGAGGGTTGCAAGGAGGCTATATGGCTTGATCGGCTAGTGGGAGATTTGGGGATTCATACAGGTGTACCGACATTGCATTGTCATTCCATGAGTGCTATTCAGCTAGCACGGAGTCCGGTCTTCCATGCAAAGACCAAACACATTGAGGTCAGATACCATTTCATCAGGGAGGTACTTAAGGACAAGCGCATAGAGCTTGTCAAGGTTCGTACAGATGATAACCCTGTAGATATGCTGACGAAGAGTCTACCTAGTCAGCGGTTTGAGTATTGTCGTGTATTGATGGGCATTGGATAGTATGCTTACTGGTTGTTCTCCCTTAAAGGCAGATTGTCCTTTAAGTGGGAGGTTGTGGGGGTTAAAGGTCATTGTGCCTTTACCCCGATTATGTATAATACTCAAACGCATATATAAATGAATGAAAAAGAAGATTAGGTGGTTCTGCACCTACCAAAACTTGTGTGGCTCTTTGTTTCTCTCTCTCCCTCTTCTGTTCGTGCGTCCGTTGAGAGCACTCTCAGAAGGTTAATGAAATGAAAGGTAGAGATGAAAGGTCTCAGAGCTATGGGTTAAGACTTAGCCAAAATTTGTATGCAAGGTGAATTGATTAGCACTTTAAGATTCAATCAATGCATGTGCCAAAAGGAGCCTCTCTCTCTCTCTCTCTCTCTCTCTCTCTCTATCTATCTATCTATCTATATATCTATATATATATATATATAATTTATTTATTTATATTTTTATTTTCATTTCTCTCTCATAGCATATGTGTTAGTGAGCATGTGTGCACATATGTGATACACAAATGTGCATATACACACATATATACATATGCACATGAAAATAATAGAGAGAGAGAGAGAGAGTCCTCATCACATGATGTCCAAAAGAACACAATGATACAAAAGAAATTCTTAAAGCCTCCAAAGCCACATATACAAAAGGATCCACGTAGAGCTCCCCTAATGAGTTGAATTGTCTTTGTTGAGTATAGAGCAAAGACAACAAATTCAAAAAGATACAATAGATCTACATAGAGCTCCCCTAATAAATTGAATTGCATTTATTGAGTAAATTGGGTTATATGAAACTTAATTTTTTGTTTATTGATATTTTAAGCTCCCACCTTAAGACCCAGTGGAGCGGGTCTCTAACCTGTCGTAGATGGGTGATGCAACTCATTCTCCATTATGAGATCTCCTGAATGATGGAAATTTCCAAGGTCCCACAAATGCTTGAAATTCTCAATGAGAATGTGCTTTAAGCACCCCCACAGAAGCATGTGAAAACCTCATCCTCGAGATAATTCTCTAATGCTCATGTGGTTGTGCTTAAGCAAGTTTTGTTGGATCTTTGAAAGGGCTCTAGAGGTGATCTTTTGGGGATTCAAGCTAATGGTTATTTGGAGAGTTATAGGCTTAGACTAACTATTAGTAGAGTTCAACACTCTATTGGTTGGAGCTCAATTCAACCTAAACACTCAGAAGTCTCCTTTTATGATGAACCAACTCACACAAATGCTAATGTTAGTAGCTAGGAGTATTTAGGATCGTTGAGTGGCTTTACCACATCTAGTGGTGATTGTTTTCTCTATAAACTTGCCTTGGATTGTCCACCTAAGACCAAACACGAAATGTTGAAGCTAAGACCCATTATAATCAAGAGGGAGGTGCAAACAAAGGCACCTTATCACACATCAAGGCACAAGGAGCATATGATCAAGTCGATTTGAGGTGTTGCTCCTCTTTTGAAGCCAACCTACAGCCTTGACAAGGTAATGGCCTTTTTCAATAGCAATACGGTAACAATACCTACAAAAAGTACCTTTTGATAATGTTGACTTTTTGTTTGACATCAAGGTTATAAGGTGACTATGCATTAGACATGCAACACTCTACCTTTTAGGAAGCATCTCTAGTATGTAATAACCTTGACAAAGCTACACCTACCCCACAACCTCAAGGGCTCCCTAATGAAATCCTCTACACAAACTTGGTCCCTAACTTTGTACCTCCCTCACAAAGAAATCCTCCACTTAACAAATTATTTTACCCCAAAATGTAGACAAATAATTTAATAAAACCATGGACTTCTTAATTTCCCCATAAAATGAAACCATTTTTTCTCCCATCATTTTTGCTCTAAAGAATGGGTAGGCATGGGATTCTTACCCTTTCTCCATGCTTCATGATGTTGCTCTTTTGGTGTCCTTAAAGAAGAGGACTTCTATTGATGTTGAGGAAGGGCCCATGCCCATGGATTTTAGTATCACCTCCAAAGATTCCATGTATAAATTGTATCTCAATTATAGAAAACTTTTGTCCCAAGGTTCTTTAGAAGAAAACTCCTCTCTCTCTCAACAAAACTTCGACCCAAGATGATGAGAAGACTACCAACCATTACAACAAAACGCTTCTATCTATATATATCCTTATTTTGAAAAAACAAGACTACTGACCATTACAACAAAACACTTCTATCTATATATATCCTTATTTTGAAAAAACACATGTGGCTCAAGGGATGTGCCATGTGGTGTTCATATGGCTCTTCTCCTCTCCTTGCTATCGTTGCTATTATGTGCCATGTGGCAATTTTCTCTAGCTGCCTTCCCACTATCTTGGTTAGCTGCCTTCCCATGACAAAGAAAGATATCACATGGCCTCCCCACACCACAACACACGCAAATCAAAACACTAACCAAGAGAATCAAATTTGCCACTGAATTGATTTCTGATCAACATCGTGAGTGTTTTGAATCCCTATTGCGGCTTTTAAAGTTCTCAAGCTGTCCGCTCTGTTACAGTTGATCTCCCTCAAAAGTGTGATTAGGGTCCAAGGCTAAAAACATTTGTGGCCTACTTCAAAAAAGCAAAAACAAGGCTGCACTTTTGATACACGACATGTCAGGTATCAAAAAGCCGAGTCTTGCCAAATTTGCAGTTGCAAAACCACCAGAGATGTTTACCAACGAGGCTCTTGAGCTGAGGGGTGGGGAATCATGCTCCATTTCTAAGTCCAACAATTACCGATCTTGAATACGGCAAGCTTCTAGATAGCCGTGAAGCTGTCTCCTACTATATAAGTTGGGCTACAAGGAGCAACTGGAAGGTTTCAATGTAAAAAATGCTTGTCAGCTCCTGTGAAGGGTGTTGACAAGAAAGACATATCCCATAGTTTTGGATGATGTGTGCAACGAAAGGGGTGATTAAGAGGAAGAATTTATTCATATTCAAAGTGTGATCATGCAACAAAAGTGGTGATCAACGAAAGGGGTGAGCAGACAATGAAAGGTTATCTTTGTACACTTGATTCAGCAAGATAATGTCAAGAACCAGTGCTACTACGAGCTTGCAAGCGATGATAAGTTACTCTTCCCTAGGTGCGAGCTTAGATGGAGGCTCCGTAGTCGTTTGGAGTGAGTTGCATCTTGCCAACGCCCACACTTCTCGACCAAGCGAGGACCTCTCCAAATTTTGTAGTTTATCTTGCTAAGAATACGAGAAGAAGGAGCACACACGTGAGAGGAGAAGTACTATCCCTATCACGATCTACAAGGAATGGGTTTGACAACATCCCAACAACACAAACACCATGGTGTTTTAAAACAAGCCGGATACAACATGCAACTGTTGGCAGCATCGGGTGGCAATTTGGGAGGCACTCTAGAGGAATTGTTTGGTGTTTTGGGTTGGGTATGTTTGGTGATGGTAATAATAAAGTTTGGCATTGGGGTGAATCATGAAGTTCATTAAATGGTCGATGACCTATTCAAAAGTTGGATACTGGAAGTGGTTGATTCTTGGCAATCTATGGTGCAGATGTGCACGTGCTTTCCTCGCACTTTAGGAGGACTCAAAACTTAGAGCTAGGGCATTTGGGAGGAGGGAAATGCACCTCCAAGCGCTTATTGTAAGAATCATCATGATTCATTTGCATGCTTCTACAACACCATCTCTCTTAAGTCTAAGAAGCAGCAGGAGCATTAAAAATAATGGGAGCTTACACCCTCATGCCCATTCCAACACTATTTTTTAGCGTTCTTATCCGTTGTTGTCTTCTACAAGGCAACCCCACCTAGGCTTTGCTCAGAATATGAGTGTAGATATGAGAATATAAGCATAATAACACACACAATTCACATTTTTCTTTGTTTCTCCCAATACCAAGACGTTTTCTTTCCTCGGAATCTCCCCCTTTGCTGTGTGATTCTTGACTAAACCAGCATGGGATGTAGCTTTATTGAATGCATGCTGAGCACTATCTTTGAAAAGGCAACTCATGCATGGAAAGCAATGGCTTGACCTTAGTAACCTATACAAATATCTCAAAGAGACACTTGAGTTGGGAAGAGCATGTAATCTAGAAAGTGTTGTATATCCATAGCCATAGGGAGCAAAAGCAAATGCTCTAATGTAAAGAATCGAGGCTCTTGATGAGTAGTAATACAGTAGTACATTACAAAGAGGTAAGTAACAAAGATTCAACCGCAGATAGAAGCTTCTTCCCATCGCTCTCTCAATCTATTGTTACAAGGTAAACTGCAATACCACGCAATAATGTTTTAGTATACGTCACTACCATCTTACATCAGAATCTTGCCCTTAAGAGATGCTACCGGGAGATTGCTCTAAGAAAACAATACAACGTCTATGCTCAACAGATAACAGGATCTCGTACGTAAGAGAGAAAATAGATAGTATGGAGAATCAAAAATTTGATTACTGTAGAACTGATACAATAGATGGCGCTGCCTCCCAACCGTATGCTCCTGTGAAAGAAGCTTCGATGGCGAGCTGGAAACAGTAGAGGACGGAGGCTGGATGCTAAGGAATTAGGGTTGCTATAGCCAGTGATGAAATGGGCTTCACGGGCTTGCTCTTATATAGCCACCAATCGTAGTCAATTGGACTCAATTGGGTGACCGACCCAGTCCACCCAAAACGGTCAACTGGGGGTCGGTCACCGACCACACAATAGAACCGGTGCGCAAAATAGAGCAACTAATCTACGGTGGCCCACAGTCATCCAGGATCATTTGGGACTCCAAACAGGCCCCGCAACTCAAGAGTGGGTTGCCCCGGGAAATGCTCCATCTACCCTCAATGCGGTCAGTCATGTGATGCCTTCCCGTACTTGCATGTTGAAGGTGCAGGAACGAAATGGAAAGAACAAAATGAAGATACAAGTGCAATGATAACCAAATGTACTCACATGATAGAAAGCTTGATGTAGATGTAGACTCCTCTGATTTGACACAAGGAAGTACAACACTCTTATAGAGTGCACACACAAACTAAAGTACCTAGTGTATATGGGATAATTCCCAATATGACACGTGGCACTCTCACACAAATACTAGTTCCTAGTACACACTAGAACACTCAACTTGACTTCATGTTCTAACACCCCCCCATGAAGGAAAGGTGAGTGATAGCATGAGTTCATAAAAGATGCAGTTCCTTGATATTCCCAACAAATCCCCCCTCAAGGAAATGCCTCATACTGCAAGGATAAATCATAGACTCATGGTTTCTCATGCCAGGGTCTCTGGTCAAGGATAAATCCACGGCTCTAGTCTCTCATGCAAGTTGGACATCCTTGGGTAGGTACATAATATGGGATATACCAGGATAAACACACAAAACATAATAGATACCTCTGAGAGGTCAAATAGATAAGACAAGATACCTTTGTATACTCATAGCGGTTGCAACAGGTTTACAAAATCCTTTTTGGAAACATGATCCAGGCAGGGAACCGTAGAAACAGAAATCAAGTTCATCGACACTAAAAGCACTTTCATCATTTATTTCCTCCACCATATTTGCTGAATTTTTCTTTGAGAAACAATTATTTTCAGAGTGGCCATTCTTGCCACAAATCCCACATGGCTTGATGTGAAAACAATCTTTCTCATCATGATTGTTTTTGCCACAATGTCTACAAGCTTTAAAATTCATCCTTTTGAACTTGGTTGCCAAAGCTAGTTCTCCCTCATCCTTCTGTTTCTCTTTCTTCCTTTCCTCTTCCTGCAATGCACTTATGATTCCTTCAAATGAAGGATTAGGACCATATTTCAGTGTGGTTACCAGGTTGTCGTATTCTTTTGGCATGCTTTTGAGAAGCACTGCCATAGAATCATCTTCTGTCACCGGTGAATCAACCGAAGCCAACTGGTTCATGAGACTTCTCATTTTGTTGATGTGAGCATCAAGAGGTGCTCCAGATGTCAGCTCTAACTCAAAGAACTCAATCTTGAGTGACAGCTTAGAATGCTTGCTACTTGCACCAAATAAGTGGTCAAGCACAGCCCAAGCTTCAACAGGATCTTCAAGATTGGCAATGTGATGCAGATAATTGTCTCCAAGACCCAATGCAATGATTGTGAATGCTTGCTCGAGACGTTGAGGTTCCTTTTCCCTCTCTTTTGATGAAGAAGTTCCCTTGACCAGATTCCACAGATTGTACTTCTTCAAGTGGAACTTGATCTTCATTTGCCAGGTGTGGAATCCTTGGCCATTGAACTTTTCAATGGCAACGTGAGTATTCATGGGAAGATGCAGGAGAATGGGGCGCACTTTTACTCAGAATTCAGCAACAGTTGGTGTGCTGAATTGGAAACAAATGACGGGGCAGAACTGCAGCAACAAATGATGGCGATGAAGAATGAAGTAACCGCTAGACAGTTGCTGAAGGATGGGACAGAACTTGGCGCAGATTTTGAGCAGATTATGGCGCTGATTTTGGAGCAGAGGTTAGCGCTGATTATTGGGCGAGAACTGGGTGCAAATTTTCAGAAAGATGACGGCCAGATTTAGGGGCAAATAGGAGCAGCCAGTTTTAGGAACAATGACGGGCACATTTAGCAGGATATGACGACCAAGATTGGTGCAAAATGTGGCGCAGATTTGTAGCAAGGAATAGCACAAATCTGGGGCAGGAATATGGACAGCAATGGCGACCACAAATAGGAGAAATCAAGGCAGATTTTGGCGAGAAGAATGGCTCAGCATCAGGAGAAGTACATGGCAAGATGATGGCAGGCAATTTTAGGAAGATGGTGGGCAGAAGTAGACAAAGATGGCGGGCAGCTCGTGTTGATGAAGATCGAAGGGAAGTTCCAGCTCCACGTGAAGGGGTTAAGGGAAGGGGAGCTCCATCATAGAGGAAGAGGGCAACTTCCTTTTTTGGCCGCCCTCATCCTCTAGGCTGAGCTAGGAGAAGGGGAAAGGAGGAGAGAACATGGCTCTGATACCACATGAAGGTGCAAGAACGAAATGGAAAGAACAAAATGAAGATACAAGTGCAATGATAACCAAATGTACTCACATGATAGAAAGCTTGATGTAGATGTAGACTCCTCTGATTTGACACAAGAAAGTACAACACTCTTATAGAGTGCACACACAAACTAAAGTACCTAGTGTATATGGGATAATTCCCAATATGACACGTGGCACTCTCACACAAATACTAGTTCCTAGTACACACTAGAACACTCAACTTGACTTCATGTTCTAACACATGTAGCCTAGTTGGCAGTGTGCCAACTCCATCCAACCATCAGGCCACACATGGCCCCCATCTGGTGTCCAAACCAGGACCTACCGGATAACCGAGCTACTTAAATGCCTTCTCTTCATATAGGGGGGCTTACAAGTAGAGTTAGCTGGTTCCTGCATAGTTACATGAGAGTGGAGCATTGATATCTAACACCCCTCCTCAATGTCCACCCGCAAGTGAACTTACTTTTTCGGTCCAATGCCAAGTCAATGAAGATGCCTCTCTAGCAAGTCTCTTCTAAGAGCCTTTGTGAAGATGTCCGGAGCATTCTCTGTAGTCGGACAGTATACCAAGTCGACCTCTCCATCCATGATGAGCTCGCATACAAAGTGATATTGAATCTCAATGTGTTTTGTGCGAGCGTGGAACGCAGGGTTCTTTGCAATCACCATGCAACTCTGATTGTCACATGATAACTGCGTAGGCTTATTCTGCAGGCTTATTCTGCACTGCACCCATGTCATCCAGAATCCTCCTCAACCACACTAACTCGCAAGAAGCAAAGCATGCTGATTTGTACTCAGCCTTGGTAGAAGAAAGAGCAACTGTAAGTTGCTTCTTGTTGACCCATGACACAACTCCAAATCCAAGTGAGAAACACTAATCTGTCACTCATCTCCTGCTATCCACGTCTCCTGCCCAATCCGAGCCACAGAATCTGGTCAAGATGTTGCCCTTGGTATAGGTGATGCCATAATCAAGTGTGCCTTTGATGTATTTCAACACCCGCATCCTTGCCCTCCAATGGTTCTCCCGAGGCTTATTGGAAAACCTGCTTAGTACACCAATCGCAAAGTTGATGTCCAACCGTGTGTTGCACAAGTAATTGCCCACAAGCCTTCTGTACTTCACTTCGTCCACCAGTGGTGATGAATCCTCGTTTGAGAGCTTCACGTCAACCTCCATAGGGGTACCAACTATCTTGCACTCAGCCATGCCAAATGCCTTCAGTATCTCTCCAGCATACTTCAGCTGTGAAATGAAGATCTGTTTTGGCTCTTCCCAAACTTCAATCCCAAATAGAAATGTATCACTCCGAGGTCTGTCATTTCAAACTCTCTTTCTAACAAATGCTTTGTCTGCGAGATCTTCTCTTCATGCTTTCCTGTTATGACAAGCTCGTCCATATAAAGGACCACGATCATACACCTGCCTCCTTCTCTGAAGATATACAAATTTACATCCGATGGACTCCTTCTGAACCCGTTTTACAGAAAGAAGGCATCAATTCGCTAGTACCACACTCGTGGGACCCGTTTCAGCCCGTAAAGTGCCTTCTTTAGTTTACAAACTTTACCTTCTGAACCAGGAATCACAACACCTGGTGGTTGTTCCACGTATACCTCCTCCTCGAGATCCCCATTCAGAAAGGTAAATTTTACATGCATCTGAAACACGGGCCAACTTCCCTGGGTAGCTAAAGCCAAAATACTACGAATTGTGATTAGTCGAGCTGTGGAAGCAAAAGTATCCTGATAATCAAAACCATGTACCTGTGCAAATCCTTTTGCCACGAGTCGAGCCTTGTACTTATCCAACGTGCCATCGGACTTGTACTTGGTCTTGTACACCCATTTGGTGCCAATTACCTTGCGTTTTGGTGGACAATCCACAAGGTCCCAAGTGTTGTTCTTCATTATGGAGCCATACTCCGACTGCATAGCCTCCATCCATCTATCATCACCCTGTGTCTCTTCAAGACACTTGGATTCATCAGCACGGATCACTTCTGTCATCAAAGCATAGTTGACCAAGTGTTCTTGTGCTCTTCTTTGCTTCTCTAATCTCTTGGACCGATGGTGTTCGGATGGTTCCTCCTCAATGGCTAGAGGTTCTCTACCGTCCAAAAGCTGTTTTACCCACTTCGGGAATGGCTTTTGCCATTGTGGTTCTGCAGGCTCTTCTTCATCTTCTTTATCTTGAATCCTCCCAAGCACCGTTGGGGAAGTTCGGTCTGCTGTTGGTGGTGGTACTGGATGGATATCCTAGTCCTAGTTGTTTGGAAAGGAAGCATCCTCCTCCAATTGATGTGGCTGTTCTGAGAAGACCACATCGCGACTTACTATTACCTTCTTGGTAACAGGGTTATAGAGACGATAACCCTTTGCCTCTTCACTGTTGCCTAAGAAAATACACTTCCAGCTCTTCGGTTCCCATTTGATCCTGTTAGCATCATGGACATGTACAAAATAGTCACATCCAAAAACTCTAAAATGTGCAGCTGAAGGTTTCTTATTAGTAAAGGCCTGCAGTGGAGTTATCCCGTTCACAACTTTCGTGTAGCTACGATTCAGAATGTAAATTGCAGTGTTACATGCTTCAGTTCAGAAAGTCTTTGGCAAATCTTTCCCTTTCATCATACTCCTGCCCATTTCATAGATGACGTGCATCTTGCGTTCTGCTACTCCATTTTGCTGTGATGTATGTAGCGAGGGTTTCTGCCTCTTGATCCCGTGACTTTTGCAGTAACTCTCGAATTCACATGATATGAACTCTCCACCTATGTCTAATCTCAATTTCTTCTCCTTCTTCCTCGTTTCTTTCTCAACCATTACATGCCATTCCTTGAACTTACTAAAAGCCTCGTCTTTAGTCTATATCCATATCCTTCTACTGTAGTCATCGATCAGCGTCATGAAGTAGTAGAAACCACCCAAAGCTTCCGTCTCCATCTTTCCGCAGAGGTCCGTGTGAACGAGCTCTAGAGGAGCCTTTGCCCTGTTGGCCTCTTTAGGAAAGGGCTGCCGATGCTGCTTGCCCATCATGCAAGCTTTACATACATCGGGCAGATCGAAAATTTCTGATAGGTTTGCAATCATTCCACTTTTATGCATCTCCTTCAAAGAACTAAGGTTTAGATGACCAAACCTCTCATGCCATAGCTTAGTGTTCTTCACATCGGCTCGAGCACTGAAAGCTGAGAGTTTGTAGATGTTGCACCGTGTACCTTTAGCAACGACCTTTCCTTGAAGATCCAGGATTTGTGCACCATTCTTATCGAATTGAACTTTGAGGTCCCGATCCGTGATCGCAGAAACAGACAACAAGTTCCTCTTGATATCTGACACATAAAGAACATTGATCAAATGTGTTACAACTCCATCTTACTTGAGAGCAATCGTACCTTTTTTTTTTACTGGACATTTTGCATCATTGCCGATTGCTATCAGAATGTCATTCCCTATCGGCTGTAGAGAGGTATACCAATCCTTCCGACTGGTCATATGGCACAATGCACCACTGTCAATGATCCAAGGTTCATCTGTAGGTATATGAATTGCCTCCGTGCAAATCTCATCAATTGCTACGAACAGCTCTACTGGTGCTACATGTGCGCCGTTGCGCGCCGTTGCTGGACTCTTTCTTTACTCCGTTCTCATCTGCAATCTTCTTTCGGCACTCATTCTGCTTGTGCCCTGCCTTGTTGCAATAGAAGCACTTGATCTTCTTCTTTCTCTTTTTATCATCAGAAGAAGATGGGTTACCAGAGTCCTTACCCTTACCTTTCTTTGATCTAACGTGGAAAGCTGAATCTTCTCCAGTCCTTGTCTTTTGACGCATCTCCTTCTCCAGAAGCAGCGCACTGAAATCCTCAAAGTTGAGGAGCAGATTTTTATTCTGCGTATTCAGTGCCATAACAAGACCGTCGTACTTTGGTGGGAGAATCGTACACCTTCGTGCTAGATTCTTGCTGGTGATGGTGATGCTAATCACAGTCATCTGATCGCGCAGATTCTTCACCCTGGTGATGAACTTCTTTGCCGCTTCAAACTCAGACAATTTTTCGTTTACGAGTTGAGTCTCCAGATTCTGAATCTGTGTCTGATTCGTGGTCTCATACTGATTTTTCAAGACTGTCCATGCCTCCTTTGCTGTGGTAACATGTTGAATTAACGCCATGACGAAATCACTTACACTGCAAACAATAGAACACAGCGCATCTGCATTTCTTCTTATCCACACAAGAATCTCATCTGCAATTGGTACTATCTGTTGTCCTGTATTGATTGGATCTGCAACCGGCCTCACGTCCACCCAGTACGAGTGTCCCAAAGCTCATGCGCTTAGGATGGTCTTCATCTTGAACTTCCAAAGTGGATAGTTAGAGCCGTCCAACTTTTCGCTTTCACCGAATGGTGGGATTCGTAGTCTTGCGGACTGAGCCATCTCTCACAATCTGCTCGCAAACAGAAACACACTACCAAATCTTCTTGCTAGAGTCCAGGCTCTGATACCATGTAAGAAAACAATACAACGTTTGTGCTCAATAGATAACAGGATCTCGTACGCAAGAGAGAAAACAGATAGTATGGAGAATCAAAAATTTGATTACTGTAGAACTGATGCAATAGATGGTGCTGCCTCCCAACCGTGCGCTCATGTAAAAGAAGCTTTGATGGCGAGCTGGAAACAGTAGAGCACAGAGACTGGATGCTAAGGAATCAGGGTTGCTATAGCTAGTGATGAAATGGGCTTCACCGGCTTGCTCTTATATAGCCATCAGTCGTAGTCAGTTGGGCTCAATTGGGTGACCGACCCAGTCCGCCCAAAATGGTTGACTGGGGATCGGTCCCAAAATAGGCCACCGACCACACGATAAAACCAGTGCGCAAAATAGAGCAACTAACCTACGGGATTCATTCTGCCCATAGTCATCCAAGACCATCTAGGACTCCAAACGAACCCCGCAACCCAAGAGTGGACTACCCCAAGAAATGCTCCGTCTAACCTCAATGCGATCAGTCATGAAATGCCTTCCCGCACTTACATGTAGCCTAGTTGATAGTGTGCCAACTCCGTCTAGCCCCATCAGGCCACACATGGCCCCCATCTGGTGTCCAAACCAAGACCTATCAGATAACTGAGCTACTCAAATGCCTTCTCCTCATATGGGGAGCTTACAAGTAGAGTTAGCTGGTTCCCGCGTAGTTACATGAGAGTGGAGCATTGATATCTAATAATTGCTGTCTCGCAAGTGAAGTAGAATGGACGGGTGGATCTCTACTGACTCGTGTGCCAGAACATATCGAGCAATGATACTCCAAAAGGTGCCCATTCAATCCAATAAAGTGAAGAATCCCATGGACTTTAAACAATGCATTCACGTGTTAAAGTCCTAATTCATCAGTGACTTTTATGTAAAAGGAAAAAACATATATGCTCACCTTTCATCCATATCCCAATCCAGATACTTAGTTGATGAAGACTTGCTTCAACTCTTCCCTCTGTGCACCCTCCGGAACCTCTCCCAAAATTGTGCAGTCAAACACACATAGACAATCTCATGTATGAAATGTTCCTCAAAGTGTTGTATCACAATGCCATTCTCATGGAACTCTTGAATTAATTGTGCTTGGACATTCCTACGCTCGTTTACAAAGGTCAGCTGTTGCAAAGACAAATGTTAGTGCATGCAATTTCTTGAATGATTCATTCCAAATGGGCTGCGAAAGGAAACTTACCACAACACGGTCCTCATTGCGAGGCCAATCAGCAATAATAACTTAGTCATTTGATCCACCCTTACAGTCAACCTTAATGATCATGAGAGCAAGTGTTCCAGCCACGGTGGATATGTTACCCAAACCCGACTTGATTGTTTCCGCTGCCCAAGGAAAGTATAATGCAATGGTTGTTTCAAGAAAGAAAATAGTATCATCAAATGGCTCCCCACAAATAACTGCAATCGTTGCATTGACATGCAAGGAGTAGTTGGCAGTGCCACCCTCACCACTCGCTTTTGGAACAACAATAGCTCCCCCTATTCGGTAAAAGCAATCCACTTCCAAGTACTCCCTATATTGGTCAACAAATGCATGCGAAACCACCAAAGTAATGGTGTTACAGTTCCAGTGATCGCTGAAATCAGCCCTAATACATATGGGATAGCTTGGGTTTCGAGCTCTATACATTCCATATTTTGCTAACTGTTTTCTCTCAAAGGTAAATCTATGCCGTATGAATTCAAAAATCACGTCAATGGACAATATGGGTAAGGAGTTTCCCCCACTAACAAAGTTCTCTCTCAAAGGAACAATGGCACGAACATTGTATGGACTACTATGCAATGGAGGAACATCAGTATGCCTATCTCGGAGTGATGCATTTGATGTGGCATCATCTTCATATTCCCTTTTTATTGATGACTGCCTTGTTGCTGGAAAGGGAGCAAAAACATATCAATATGGGAAATGATATCATATGCAAATTGATTTTCTAATCATATTAGATCGAAAGAAACATATCGGTCTTGGGTGACAACGGAAAATTAAGTTAGTGGGCATGTATGTTCCAAATTCGCAAAGCGGAGGCAATAAATTTATGACATACGAAGATTACACATGTAAATAGATTAGAAGGAGAGATGATAACAATGGTAGATGAGGGGAAAACATTTTGGAACCATGTAAAAAAGTTGAACCACTTCTGAAATTACAGACACACTTGCTTAGAGGGCAAGAAAGTCGCTCTATTAATGTTAACCACGCCATAAGAAAATTGAAAACGGTGAAACCATTGACACTGTGTCTCAGCACTGCTTCATCACACAATTCTGGTAGAAGGAGAGTAATAAGAGATATATGTCAATTAACGCAAACAACAAAAATAAAATAATGGACTATTTGCAATCTGTGACATAGCTACATCCTTCACAAAATGGCACTGGCAAAAACAAAAGTTTTGCGTGTGTGGAAATCTCTACATGAAGCAAAAGTAGCTTTCCCTACACCTACAGGGCTACAACAGAATACAGTGCTCTATTTTTAAGGCGTTTGGGCTGTATGCAGCTGCATCAAACTAAATAAATAGCGTCCACGCACACCCACCATAGGTGGTGCAATATGTGTATAACCGTGGATTCCTAAAAAAATATCTTAGTTGTGGAAAGGATCGACATTGTCAATATGTCTGGTATGGTGCTAGTAAGAAAATGCAATCAGAATAAAAGATACCTTCTTCGTATGCATATTTTGCTGCGGCATGAAACACTCTTTTGAGCCGTTGCTTCCAATAGCCAAAGGCTTTACTACATTGGGTTGGGGTGCATCACATGAGGAGCCCACATGACCTTCAAAAGGAATTGCTAAAGCACCCACAACAGAGCTTGCAACATACAAGAAGAAGGTCAACCAAAACTATCGGGCAGCAGGAAGGATGTAACGAAACACACAAGGTACGATGGATTACCAGTTCCAGCATGAATAGTAGGGTCAATTATAGGACCATCCGAGCAAAACCCGGTCTTTTATAGAAGACAAACAGAAAAAGCGTCAGGAGAACACGTGCAGCTAAAACAACAGACATCGGGAGGCCATATAGAAGGTTTACACCCTACGTTTTCCTTTGGAAAGACCCTCACGTTCGATGGTCGGCTGTAGAACATAGCTACTGTCTTCCATTACAAAGTCAGACTCATCTGTTTCCTGCTTCACCTTCTTAAGACATCCTTCGTATACTGTTTTGCAGGGCATCTCCACACTCTCTTACTGTTCTACTTACAAAGTTGTTGCAAGATAACGATTATGACAAATGGGTAGGCCACACCACTACCTTCCATAGTCCAGTTGGACTCGTCTACTTCATCCTTCACGTTGGCAAGGTTGGCAGCTTCCTTCCTCTACAAGCAGAACAGTAAGAGCAGTTTCATATGCATCTCGACTAAATTAGAATAATAGTACAATGCCAGGAAGAACCTTGAAAACTTTCCGTAACACCGTGAACATAACTAGTGGCAAATTGTTCGAGGTCTAGAAAACACCGACCACACAACATTTTCAGTGAGTGGAAGTCAGAAGCTCAAAGGAAGGAAGAAAGGAAGGAAAAATCTACATTGGTCGGATCCCATCCACAGGACTACCTCTTTCAAATGTGTCGCTTCCAGTAACCGAGCCCATGGATACAGATGCAGAGACGTGGGAGGGAGAAGCCATGGATGCGAGAGCAGAGTTGATAGGCACTAGAGCAACGAATGGTTTAAAGAGCAATGAGAGCAGCAGAACACAGTTGATCGTCGACTGCCGGTGTAGCATGCTCATATACACTTCCACAAACCGCCATCTTGCGGGTAGGAACACGCTCCTAGCTGTGATCCAAAGTTCACCGAAATGTCGCACCAGCATAAACCGTCCAATACATCCTCCCACGCATGGTCGGCCAACACTGCCAGCGAGTACAGGTCCAAAAAAGGGACTTCCACGACCATACCTGCAAGGAAAGAACCATTCCACAACACCACGATAAAGTCTGGCTCCAAGAGTTGTTAAGAGTTCAAGTTAGCACCATCACGTGATCATATGTGTGATCATGTGTGCATAGCATCATCAAGTGATCATATGTGCATAGCACTAACCTTATAGAGTGCTATAAAGGAAAGGGTTAGATCCCTTAACCCTAACTCTCAATGGGTTTGTATATATTCTATTTTTTCAACTAAATCTAGTGTAGAGCTAGTCATTTGTGGTGTGCTCTCTAGTTGTGCCCTCTCTCCTCCTCTTCTCCTCTCCCCTCTTCATATTTTGTCATGGTATCAGAGCTACCTTGCCTTCCGCTAAGGCATTGCGATTCTTGAGTGAGAGAGTGATTGAGAGATTGAGTGTTCATCTTTCATTCCATTGATGAAAGATTTCCGTTGAGTGATAAAAATTTCGTCCATTGATTCCTTCCATTGCATTAAGGAAATTCCATCCATTGATTACTTCCATTGCATGCATGAAG
The DNA here is from genome assembly GCF_047967505.1 of Dipteris shenzhenensis. Lineage (NCBI taxonomy): Eukaryota > Viridiplantae > Streptophyta > Polypodiopsida > Gleicheniales > Dipteridaceae > Dipteris > Dipteris shenzhenensis. The sequence continues at coordinate 836,710 of NC_141620.1, read as the reverse complement.
AAAGAGATTTATGCTTATGTGAGAGAGGTTCCATTCCTTCTGAGATTTCAAAATTGAGAGAGTGATAGAGATTTGTGAGATAAAGATTCTTTGAGAAAGAGAGATTCTCTTTCTCTAATCTATGAGAGAATCTATTCTAAGGTTGAGACGAATACTAACGACTTCATCAACAGAAGCTCCATCCTTAACGAGCTGCTCTAAACCCTTTGCTCCTAGACAATGTGCTCAGCTAAGACTCCAATAGCCTAGTTCAACAATGCCCACAACGCGCATCGGTTTTGACCTCCATGACTCCTAACAATAACTACAATGAGTAAGGCGAATCCATACAATAAGGAGCCAACCTTAGCGTCCATGACACGCCTCCCAATAGCTTCAAGATCCACCAACTACACACTAGCAAGACTCCTAAAGCTTCAACATCCTTGCTATACACATTAACCAGACAATGGGTTGTCCGACAACCTCGAGGCGATTGATGGAATCCTCAGCTGCTGCATGTTGCTCTGCCTCCAACTCGTCTAGACTGATTTTGTCGACGTCGTAGGCCTCGTAAGCCTCATAAGCATCTGGTGCAACTTTATAGGCATCGCCTTGCCTCTCGAAACAACAACATAGCAGTCTCCATACACTAGCAGCTTCAGCAACATATGACACAACCAACGCACACGGGCGCCATACAAGACTAGGCAACTCAAAGCCTTCAACGATCATCACAGGACTGCAGATGAGGACCCTCAATGAGTTCATCCTTGACTCACCTTTCGACTCCATCAGCAAATGTGTAGCTCAACTTCTATGGGCTCCTCGAGATCTCGTAGCTCCTCGACGCTCGGTAAGCTCTACAGCCAGCTGCTCTCATCAATGCCATACGAATGAAATCTTCAACGATGATAGAATCTCCATAGATTTCGTCGGAATCTTTCCTAGATTTTAAAGCCCAACAGTCAGACACGTGGCCTTATCCTCACCAGGATTACAAAGGGTTGGTCACCTTCTGCCACGTGGCAGGTCATCCTCAATCTGCCATGTCACCCAACTGACACGTGGCAGTCGATTGCCACATCAGCAACCTTATCATGCCACATCATCAAGGTAGTCAGCTTACCACATCACCTTATCTGCCATATCATCATCGACTACCACGTTAGCTACCACGTCATCACTACCATATCATCAGTGACACGTCATCTATCACATCACCTTACCCACGTCATCTACCACATCATCACTACCACATCATCATTGCCACATCATCTATGCCACCTCAGCAATGCCACCTTAGCTCCTGTCAAGTCAACACTGACCTCTACAGGCACAAACAGTGCTTCACAGTCACTTCATGTGACCACTCCTGCCAGCTCAGCACAGGGCTCCACTGGCACACCTCTTGCTAGGCACAGTGCCACATCATCACTGCATGTGACCCACTGTGACACATCATCATTGAGCACCATTTGCACTCCTTTTGCCCCTCCACCTAGATCAAGTCGTATCTCTTGATTCAAGAAGAATTTGAGGGCGCTCGTCACATCACGCATACATTTCAATGCAAGTTACACTCATATTTGAGCCTCGTCGACAAAACCACTTTCTTCACGCACATTTGCCTCTACATCGACACATCTTACCCAGCTCTTAAAAAGAACAAAAGAAAAGGAATTATTTGTTGTTCTTTCATCGATCGACAATTGGTATAGGTCTAGATCAGAGTAGACTAGATCGCCATAGAGGGGGCGCTTTGAATTTCCCCAAGTTGCCAATCTAAGCCATGCTCGAAATTCTCGACTAGTACCTACTCGGAGTCAATCCATACGCTCACATATGGTTTCACATCATTACATTACCTGAAACCTTACGTTTATTAGTTCAGTGAGCAGACTTCAGAGAGTATAGAGGCATTGCAGATGGTTTCAGTGGGCAGATAGCATTTGATTTCACACACACATGTCACCATTATAAAGCCTATTTGGCTATCTCACGGCATCGTGCACATCATTTTAGCCTTGTAAAGCCTCTTGGCTATTCCCAGCATCATTGCCACAAGCCTTGTAATATAGATCAAAGATTTTATATATTGCAGTTCTATCTTCACCGATAGTTCAAAGATTTCACTTGGCATAGTCAGCGTATTTGCAATTGATTCATACATAGATTTTCACGACACTTTTGAGTACATTTCTTGCACCATGTCTACAACTAGCAACCTCAATCTGGAGGCATCTGCTAAGTTAGACAACTCCAATTACAGTACATGGAAATACCGAATGGAGACCATTCTTATACTTCAGGATAAATGGGAGTATGTCGATGGGTCTACACCTAGACCATTGGATGATCCAACCACTAGTAGCTCTACTCCATCTGTTGTCACAGCACCAGCAACGGGATCTACAACTACACAAACAATTTTCACATCAGTAGCAAATCCTGCCATTGCTCGAGCTCAGGCAGAATGGGATAAAAAAGACAAGTACGTCTACCATTTGATCAAATAGAATGTGCAAGATGTTATGCTAGGACAACTCAACATAGTCAAGACATCGAAAGAAGCATGGGATATATTTGCATCTCTCTATGAGTCCAATAACACATCCAGGATTCTCACCGTGAGAAACCAGATCAACCAGAGTTTTCGCAACAGCAGTGAAACCGGTCATGCTTATGTACTTTGCACAAAAGACTACAACAATCAACTTGTAGTAGTAGGAGAGACTATGAACCCTGCAGAAATGGTTCAAGTCATTTTGAATGGACTAGGAGAGGGATACGAGAATCTAGTTCAGAGTATTGCCATCCAACGAGAAATTTTGACACTGGAAGAACTTTAGTCAGTCTCACTTGGTGAAGAACTCAGGACTCATGCAATTCAAGCACGTAAAGGTCACTCTAATGATCAGGCATTCACAGCTTCAGACAGAAGTAGAGGAAGAGGCAGAGGTAGATCATATCCAAAAAGTGGTCATCAACAACAAAATCAAAGTCAGCATTAACATCAGCATCAGCATCATCCTTAGCAGCATAAGAATCAGCAAAGAGGAAATCATTCCAATCAAGGAAGATTTCAAGGACGAGGAAATGCATCCACCAATGTGTCAAACATCCAATGCAACTACTGTCACAAGTTTGGACGCTATGAAAGAGATTGCCGCAAGAAGGAGTATGACCAAGGTGATCAATTCAGCAGTAATCGAGGGAATTTTTGAGGTAGAGGAAATCATAGTGGTGGACATTCTAGTCACAGTCATTTTGCAAATGAACATGGGAATATGTTTCTTGCAAGCAAGGAAATGCATTAGAATGATACAATGTACCTAGACAATGTACCTAGACACTGATTTTAATCCCAAAGAGGATTACAACTATCAAGTTGACCAAGTGGAACATGATCCTTGGTATATCGATAGCGGTGCATCATCTCACATGACAAATCATCAAGAATGGTTCACAAAAATGAAGCCATTAGAAGGTCAGAAAAATGTCATCTACACAGTAGATAATACACCGAATCCAATTCAAGAGACATGTGTTATCCCTATGAACAATTTCACCAGCACGAAAGGATTGGTGAAAGATGTGCTCTATGTTCCAAAACTCAGTAAGAACCTTTTGTTAGCAGGTCAAATGACGGAACACAATTACAAAGTCATCTTTGATGGTGATGAATGCACTATCAGAGATAAATCCAAAAGATGTCAGCTAGTAGCAAAAGGTATCAAGGAAGGACGCTTATATAGAATGCTAGCTATAGTACCAAATAAGCATGCCATGTTTGCTCAACCGCAACAGATGTTCCGAAACTCAGTAAGAACCTTTTGTTAGTAGGTCAAATGATGGAACACAATTACAAAGTCATCTTCGATGGTGATGAATGCACTATCAGAGATAAATCCAAAAGATGTCAGCTAGTAGCAAAAGGTATCAAGGAAGGACACTTATACAGAATGCTAGCTACAATACCAGATAAGCATGCCATGTTAGCTCAACTACAACACATGTTCTGAAACTCAGTAAGAACCTTTTATTAGTAGATCAAATGACGGAACACAATTACAAAGTCATCTTCGACGGTGATGAATGCACTATCAGAGATAAATCCAAAAGATGTCAGCTAGTAGCAAAAGGTATCAAGGAAGGACGCTTATACAGAATGCTAGCTACAGTACCAGATAAGCATGCCATGCCACCTCAACGGCAACAGATGTCACTATCTGCAAAATGGCATAAGAGATATGGTCATGTCAACTTTAATTACTTGTTAGATCTCAGGAATTAGAATATGGCAATTGGGATTTCGAAGCTACAGTTTCTTGGAAAAGTTTGCGAAGCATGCTGCTTTGGCAAACAAAAGCGAACCAACTTTGCCAGAATTACCTCTCGTGCGCGAGGTATTCTTGATTTGATACATACAGATGTATGGGGTTATGCCCAGACCCGCAACATCAATGGTTCACTTTACTACTTGGCTTTCATCGATGACTATAACAAATATTGTTGGGTCTACTTTTTGAAAGAGAAATCTAAAGTGTTTTCCAGATTTCAAGAATTCAAAGCCATGGTAGAAAACTAAACAGGCAGAAAGATCAAAGTCATGAGATCAGATAGAGGAGATGAATACATCTCTTCAGCATTCATGAACTTTTGCATAAGTCACGGCATACGAAGACAATTCACATGTGTAGATACTCCTCAGTAGAATGCAAGAGTAGAAAGGAAGAATGGGACTTTAGCAGACAGTGCTAGAGCGATGCTTAGTGAAAAGCATCTTTCGAATCAGTATTGGGCAGAAGCAATAGCTACAGTAAACTACTTGCTTAATCGGCTTTCTACAGAACCGATAGAGGGTATGACTCCTTATGAAGCATTCACTGGACACAAGCCACACATTGGGCATCTTGGCATATTTGGTTGCATAGCATATGCCCACATACATGATGATCATCGCAAGAAATTGGATGCGAAGTCACGCAAATGCATCATGGTTGGCTACAGTGAAGAAAGCAAAGCATACAAATTGTATGATCCCATCAATTGCAAGGTTGTTATCTCTAGAGATGTAATCTTTGATGAGGAATCAGGATGGAAAACCTCACCTACATAGGAGATAGAAGCATCAACTTCACAGTCATCTATAGAATAGGTTGACGAAGAAGAGCAATAATTGCCAGCAACATCCCAAGCAGAGCCACAGTAGCTCAGATGGTCTACTAGGGAAAGCAGACCACCAACCAGATTGACATATGCTCAGAAAGGCAAGGCAATTCAGATGGAAACCACCAACTATGCTCTTATGACTACCATCATGGCTATAGAAGAGCCAGTGTACTTCGAAGACGTAGTAGACAAGTCAGAATGGCAAACTGCTATGAATGAAGAAATAATTGCTTTGTATAAGAATAATACTTGGGAATTATGCGACCTTCCACTAGGAAAGAAGGCCATAGCAAACAAATGGGTATACAAAGTGAAGTACAATCCAAATGGCAGTATTCAAAGATACAAAGCCAGATTACTTGCAAAAGGATTTGCATAGCAATATGGTCAAGATTATGATGAGACTTATGCTCTAGTAGCAAAGATGGATTCCATACGGTTCTTGATATCACTAGCGACACTCAGCAGATGAAACGTGTATCAGCTTGATGTCAAGAATGCATTTCTCAATGGTTACCTAGACGAGGAAGTCTACATGCAACAACTAGCAGGTTATGTTGAACCAGGAAAGGAGAATAAGGTTTGCCATCTCAAGAAAAGTCTCCACGGCTTAAAGCAAGCACCCAGAAGTTGGTACAGCAGAATTGATAAGTATTTTGCTAATCTGGGATACATGAAATCCAATGCAGATCATACTCTCTACTACAAAGTTCAAGGGGAAGACATTACTATTGCACTTTTGTACGTAGATGATCTGATTGTGACAGGAAGCAAGGATAGCTTCGTCAGAAAATTGAAACAAGACTTATCTGCAGAGTTGGACATGAAAGATCTTGGACTTATGCACTATTGTCTTGGAATTGAGTTTTGGAGAGATTCAGATAGCACATTCATGAGTCAGCTCAAGTATGTTGACAGTCTCCTGAAGAAGTTTCATATGGTAGATTGCAAGATTGCAGCCACTCCCATGAAACAGAGTTTGAAACTTACTAAAGATTCAAAAAAGCCTACAATCAATGGCAGATACTACAGGCAGCTCATCAGATCTCTTATATATTTGACTATCACTTGGCTAGATATTTGTTATGCAGTAAGCTCACTGGCACACTTTCTGGCAAATCAAAAATAGTCTCACAGGAATGCAGCCAAAAGAGTCTTGAGATACATAAGAGGTACAAGAAAGTCTGGGATAGAATACAGAGAAAGTCATCCACGGTTGCATGGGATACTGTGACAGTGACTATGCCGGAGATCATGAGACCAGGAGATCGACATAGGGATATGCATTTTTCCTTGGTCAAGGTGCTATATCATGGTTGTCAAACAAACAACCAACTGTTTCTTTGTCTTCGACTAAAGCAAAATATAGAGCACTCACTATAGGTGCATGTGAGGCTATATGGCTCAGAAGACTATTGGCAGAAACATATTACTTTGATGAGTCAAAGCCAATAATAATATACTGTGATAATCAATCGGCTCAAGCGTTGGCTAAGAATCTAGTATATCACTCCAGGATAAAGCACATTAATGTCAGAGAGCACTTCATCAGAGAAAGAGTGTTACTTGGTGACATCACACTGCAGCATTGTGATAGCAAAGAGAATGTTGCAGACATCTTTACCAAACCACTTGGTAAAGAGCTATTCGAGAAACACCGACTAGCTCTTGGTTTGACGTAGAGGAAGGACATTCCCATTAAAGGAGTGTGATGAAATGTAATGCTCAGTCCTTCTTCGATTCCCCAGAATCATCATCTTGAGGGAAGGCCTACTTCATGATGTTGATTTTGAGGGAAGGTGTTGAGAGTTCACGCTCAACATCATGTGATCACGTGTGCATAGCACCATCACGTGATCATATGTGCATAACAGTAACCTTATAGAGTGCTATAAAGAAAAGGGTTAGATTCCCTAACCCTAACCCTAACCCTAACCCTAAATGGGTTTGTATATATTCTATTTTTTCAACTAAATCTAGTGTACAATTAGTCATTTGTGGTGTGCTCTCTAGCTGTGCCCTTTCTCCTCATCTCAACTCTTCTCCTCTCCCCTCTTCGTATTTTGTCAGGAGTTGCGGGGGACATAGATTTTGTTTACGACCATACATGTAAGCGAACAGGAACCACTGGCTAGCACTGCCACAGAGTTCCACTCCAGGAATTGTAGGAGGTAGAGGTTTTCAGAGGCTAACATGGGTCTCCGACAAAAATATATATTTGTATTCCAATAGATACGGGTATCATGCCCATTGGGTATGTGCATGCTCGAATAACACACCTCATAGAAAGTTTTTTGGTGGTCGACGCCACGATCGAGGAAGGGGGCATTGTTGGAGCAGATGTCGCAGAATGAATAGCACCAAGGTGGAAGGAAACCTAGAGGCAACCTTGATGCAATGGGGAAGACGCAAAGCATGGAATGAGGGTCTTTATAGACCACCCAAGTCCTCGCCTGCCAAGCTTTGTTGCAGGGGTGTGCTGCCACATTTAAAAAGCTTATTGGATCCTTAAAAACAGGAGGGTGAACAAAGTTGGGCAGCCAAGACCCCCTGCCCAACAGCATGGGCAAGGGTTTACATTGTTGAAAGCATTTATTGCTTAGGGGTTGGTGGGGCTTGGACCTCCCATACCTTGCCACATCTTCATGGTAGTGTGTAATGATCCTAGCCCACCATGGAGGAAAAAATAGCCTCTTGGGTAGGTAGGGGCTTGGTCTGTAAAGACCATGAGAGCAACGACAAATATGAAAGGACCTAATGAGAAGCAAGGAAAAAACACGTGTTACACGGGATATGGAGCAACCCATGTGGGATCACGCATGCAAGCCACAAATCACTAGACACATGTAGTCAGGCTGGAAACGGCACGTCATTTTCATTTCACAAAGGAAATCGCCTGAACTCCTAGGCCAAAAAAGTTGAATAAATTCAAAAGGCTTGCCCTGGAAGCTAAGACAAGAAGAAGAAGAAGAGAGAGAGAGAGAAAGGGGGAGAAAAAAATGGGGAGAGAGAGAAAGCGGTAGAGAGAAAGGGGGAGAAAAAAATGGGGAGAGAGAGAAAGGGGGACCAAAATAGCAAACAAGTGAATACATTCAAGAGGCCTTCCTTGGCAAACTGAAAGCTAAGAGAGAGAGAGAGAGAAGAAGAAGAAGAAGAGAGAGAGAGAGGGGGAGAAAACTATGGCCAAATTTTTGAAATTACTATAATGGGATTAGCTTCTTACAAAAATCACCATCCCTTAAGGCCTAGCCCAAGCAGAGGTAAAAAATCCACATCATTTTCCCTTCTTGAACAGAAACACCTTTACTTTATAAAGCCTTCCCTCGTGAGGGCAGGTCAAAAAAGATGACATCAAATTTGCTTATTCTGGAAGCTCCAACATGTAACGTAAGAACACCCATCGAAAACAAGCGCTATAACTTAAGTAGCCATGAAAAGCAGATGGGAAAAACTGGAAACGACCCCTTAAACCCATTCTCTACAGCATTGGGATTCACATATTGATGTCATTTTTACCACTTCGAGTGCCCTCGAATCGATGTCTGTCGCACCTTTTGCGCTTGGTCCATGCTTACAGGAATGGATGTCGGGATGGCACAATGCGTGAAAATTAGAGTAGACCAATTCTCACGAGAATGAAGGCACGGCAGAGACGACCAGAAGAAAGCCCGCTTTTGCATCACCACGACGTAAAGCAACAGCCACCTAAGCTCCACGATTCTGGCAACGTAATTGAAAGACGCTATCAAACGCCCCTCAGTCTACGCGGGTCTCTTGACTCTTCCTCACAGAAAGCTTCACCTGGTACCTATGCTCATACAAGAGGACATTTTTTGTTTTCTTTTGTCATTACACCGTTGAATGAGACTCGTAAAAGAAGGTTTGCTTTGGTGTTGTTGAAGACATTGATCACCTGCGAGGCCTTCACGGTGTGCATCATGCTTCCACTCAAACCATTAGCGGTCCGAGACTCGACCGTCTGTTGGATATGCTTGGCAGGTCTCTTGCTTCTCTACCCGTTCGTGAAACCCCGAAATTGATGGCTTAGTTAGTTGTCGCACATCATGGGGGGGTGCGTGTGTTTGTTTCAGTAATACAGGGTGTGCTTTCATTGAGGTGGTTCCTTTCAAATATTACAGCGCGGATTATGTATATTATCTGCGATTATGGAAGTAGGAGATCAAATAGTGCTCGTGTGAATTGAAGGATCATTTCATTTTTGTTAGCACTGCCCTTAAGCAGAGGTTATGAGAACATTTTGGTGCTCTTTCAGGGCTCTAGTTCTACTCCCGCATGGCTATGATATGCTGTTTTTGTTTTCAATGCATGCCTTTCTCTTGTCTGTGTCTCTACAATAAAAAGGGGAAAGTGTAGTGCTTGGGGCACCCCATGTCCCCTTGGTTCTTTAAAAAAAAAGCGAGACAAAAAGCTGCAAGGGCATCCAGCCACCATAGATTATGGATAAAGACGTGATAAACTTCCAAGAAAGAAGCTCTAAGCATAGATATCGAAACATCTTCGTAGGGAGAGACACACCATCTGTTCATATCATCTGAACCTACTGTAGCGGTGAAGGCTGCCCTGTACTCAGCCTCACAACTAGACGTGGCAACTGTCGGTTGCTTCTTGCTGAGCCAAGAAATACATGAATTGCCAAGCAAAAAACAATTGCCAGTATGTGACACTCTGGTGTTGGAACATCCTGCCCAGTCACTATCCGTGTAAGCATGCATGGTAAGTGAACCCTGATCACCATAGAAGAGGGCTAAATCCTGAGTGCCTCTGAGATATCTGAAGACTCTCTTCACTGCCTGCCAATGCTGTGAACTAGGCATGTGCATGAATCTGCTGAGCTGAGATATTGCATACTGCAAGTCAGGTCTGGTGTGACATAAATAAGGCATCCAACAGCCTGCTGATAAAGAGTGATATCACATGGTGCGCTCCCATCATGAGCTGAGAATTTGAAGCCAGGGTCCACTGGAGTAGAGATTGGCTTGCAATCCTTAAACTGAAAACGATCAAGGAGCTGTCCAATATACTTGGACTGAGACATCATGATACCCCCCTCAACATGAGCAAACTGAATGCCCAAATAATAATGGAGCTGTCCCATGTCTGACATATCAAAAATCTGCTGCAAATCAGCCTTGAAAGCTGCAATTTGCTGAGTATCTGGGCCGGTGATGAGCATATCATCCACATATAAAATCAGCACTAAAAAATCAGATCCACTCCCACGGAAATAAAGAGTGGGTTCTGTGGGACTATTCTGAAAACCAAGGGATAGTAAGTGTGCATGAACTTTGGCATACCATGCCCTGGGTGCCTACTTCAAACCATAAAGGGCTTTTCTAAGCCGGCATACCTTATTTTCAGAATTAACAACCTCAAAGCCAGGAGGTTGTGTAACATAGACTTCTTCCTGGAGATCCCCATGAAGAAAAGCAGTCTTGATGTCAAGTTGGTGCACTTACCAATGATGATGGGCTGCAATGGCAATGACACATCAAATGGTAGTAATCCTGGATGTGGGAGCAAATGTCTCCTCAAAGTCAATGCTTGTTGTTGGGCATACCCTTTTGCAACAAGACAGGCTTTGTATCAATCTATGCTGCCATCATATTTCCTTTTTAATTTGTAGACCCACCACGTTCCAATGGCATGCTTGCTAGGTGGGAGATCTACTAATTCCCAAGTGTCATTTTTGGCAATAGATTGCAACTCAGCTTTCATTGCATCCATCCACTCTTTGCTGTCAAAAGCATCTTTATGACACAAAGGCTCTTCATTGCAAGCTGTAGCAAGGAGTGCAAACTCAAGAAAGTGACCATGCTGTCTATTCCCTGATCTTGTCCGGGCAGCAAAAGGCTGATCTTGTTTGCTGTCCCTCAATGTATCCATAAGCCATCTGGGAACTTGCCTTTGCTGTCTATTAACAGCTCTTTCTTCAGTGACTGCATCATGAGTAATGGGATCATTTTGTGCCGGAAGAGAAACCTGCAAATCAGCATGAGGTTGAGGTTGATTATTGCTTTGTGGAGGGCCCGGAGGAGGCGCATGTTGCTGCTCAAAATCCTCTTCTGATGATGGTTGTCAGTCACCACGCTCCTTGTCTCTCTTCACGGATCACGGGAGTAGCACCATTTATTTCCTCCCAGCCATATTTCACTAAGGCTCACGAGCCAGACAGAGATCTACGTTGAAATCACACGAATCATTTTCTTCTCTTCTCTCTCTAGCCTTAGCAAACCCCAAATCCCTAGATAGATCTAGATGCCACATGTCATCTTTATAGGGCCTTCCTAATGCAACATTTCACCCCTCTCTTGGGATGCATTTAATTCCTTGCCCCTAGGCACAATCTTAGCACTAGGCCCTTGGCCTTAGATCTATCTAGTCTGGTGCTATCAGCCCTCACCTAGGACCTTGACATTAAATCCCTCCCGATCATTTACATGAAGCGCAAACGCATATATTACAGAGATAGATCCTTTAAGGGAAATGTCGACTGATTCTTCCGAGGTCATGCTACCTCGACTAGAGCGTAACATTCCTTCCCTCTTCAGACATCAGCGTCCTCGATGATAAAGTCTGGGAACACTCTCCGCAACTGATATACGGATTCCCAAGTAGCTTCGGATAGAGGCTGACCATGCCATGCAACCAACACCGTGGGTATCTTTCGATTTCGTATTTGCATTGTTCCCCGGTCCACGATTCTTGTTGGTTTGCGCCTTGCAATATCCTCTATCTCCTGAAACAAAACCACACCTTCGATTAGTGAGTCACCTGTATGTAAGAATTTCTTTAAGTGCGAAACATGAAAAACCGGGTGCACCTTACACCCCTGTGGCAATTCTAATTTATAGGCTACACTGCCTATTCTCTTTAGAATTAACCACGGCCCACAGTATCGAGGTGATAACTTAGCACACTCTCCTGAAGTCAACGACTTCGAGTGCGAAGGAATTCTGAGAAAAACTTTTTCTCCTTCTTCAAATACTCTTATAGACCGATTTTCATCCGCATACACCTTGGCTCTATCCATAGCCTGGCGGATATTAGCTCTCGCAAGTGCTAGCATCTCCCGCATCTGAACTACAAAGTTCGCGGCACTACTTTCTGAGGTACTCCAACTATAGTTGGATTGGCTGGTCTATAACCATAGTTCAGCTCAAACGGACTGAACCCAGTAGATGAATGTTTCCTATCATTGTAGGCAAACTCCAACAATGGCAACCACTTGTCCCATGTATGTTGCCTCAATGACACATATGCCCTCAGCATATCTTCTAAAGTTTGGTTGACTCTCTCCGTCTGACCATCCGTCTCAGGATGATCCCCACTACTCATTCCTAACTCAGTCCTCAGTGTCTCGAATACCGCTGTCCAGAAATGACCGGTAAATCTGACATCTCGGTCTGACACTATGGATCTAGGTAATCCATGCAGACGAAATATATGTCTAATGAACAAATCTGCCACTTGCGGGGCACTAACAGACTCTCTAGTCGGAATGAAGTGAGCCATCTTGGTTAGACGATCAACCACCACAAGGATAGAATTATATCCTCCTTGTGTTGCAGGTAGCCCTACAATAAAATCCATGGAAATACTCTCCCACTTACTTAGTGGTATTTCCAAGGGCTGTAAAAGTCCGGGTGGCTTCACCCGCTCGGCCTTACTTACCTGACACGAGAAACATCGTGTCACATATTCATGAATATGCTTTTTCATCTTTGGCCAAAAGAAATCTCGCTTCACGAGATCATATGTCTTCTCGACACCTGGATGTCCCGCACACGGGTTATCATGGCATTGTCGAATGACTCTCTGCCTGAGATCATTCTGACCAGGTACTACAACCTTGCCATTTCTAACTAGCATACCATCCCTTATGGTATATCTTGCATACGTTTGGCCTTTTCTGGATGCCAGGTCATCCCTTTCATTTTCCCCGGGTTTTAACACATGAGCTTTAGGCCATAAGCTCTGGACAAACTCATCCACCTTTTGAGTTTCTCTGATCTCGGTCATTAGAGCACTCTCTAATACCGTGAAACTCAGGTTGTGCATAATGCGAGACAACGCATCAGCCACCTTATTGTCTTTTCCTCTTCGGTACCGAATCGTTAGATTAAACTCCTGCATGAGCTCTGCCCACCTAGCTTGGCGGCCCCTCAAGTCAGGCTGTTTACAAAAATGTTTCAGAGTATCATGATCTACATCCACATAAAACTCTGAACCATACAGATAATGCCTCCATGTTTTCAAAGCATGGATAACAGCATACAACTCCAATTCATGAGTTGGCCAATTCCTTTGAGAGGGAGAAAGCTTCTTGCTTTCAAAGGCTACGGGCCTTCCCTCTTGAAGAAGGACTGCTCCTACCGCAATGCCACTTGCATCGGTTTCTAGGAACAACGGTTTCTGGGGATCAACTATTTTTAACACCGGTCCTGAGACCAGAGCTTGTTTTATGGTGTTAAAACTTTCCTGTTGATTCTGTCCCCAAACAAAAGGTACTTTATCTGAGGTCAGATCAGTCAATGGCGATACTATTCCGGAATATCCTTTGATATGCCTTCTATAAAACTGGACAAATCCCAAGAATGATCGCAACGCGGTTAGACTCTGAGGGATCGGCCAAGTTAGTATCGCAGCCACTTTCTTCGGATCCATTTCTACCCCCTGTGGAGTAATTATGAACCCTAAATACTCAAGCCTAACCATACACAGTATAGTTTTCTTTTTATTCACATAAAGACTGGCTTTCCTCAAAGTACTGAACACTATCCTTAAGTGTTCCTTAAGTGTTCACGATGTTCAGTAACACTCTTACTGAATATCAGGATATCGTCAATAAAATGTACTACGAACTTTCCGATATACGGACGTAGTAAATCGTTCATAAGCATGACGAAAGTCGCTGGAGCATTGGTAAGTCCGAAGGGCATTACCAAAAACTCATAATGACCAAACCTGCTCCTAAAAGCGGTTTTATGCACATCCTCGGCTCTAATCCGGATCTGATGGTAGCCGCACTTAAGATCTCTCTTGCTGAAAATCACGGCTCCATGTAATGCATCTAGCAAATCATCAATCCGAGCCATCGGATACCTGTGCTTAACAGTGATATTATTCAATGCTCTGTAATCTATACAGAGGCGAAACGTATCATCCTTTTTCCTCTTTAATATCACTGGTGAAGCAAAAGGTGAGAAACTTGGTTGAATCTGCCCCAACTTGAGGTATTCTTCCAGTTGCCTACGCACCTCCGCCTCTTCAGCAAAACTCATTCTATAAGGAGGTCTATTTACAGGTTCTGCCCCCGGGATCAGTTCAATCTTATGTTGAACTTTCCGCTCTGGAGGTAACCCATAAGGTAGTTCATCCCTAAAACATTCAAAGAACTCCTCTGTTATAAGATTAGCCAGCTTGGCCATCTCACCACTTTGCGTAGCATCAGTGCTAGCCGAAGACTCGTCCATCGGCTCTACCGATGCTGTGCAAAGGAATAAAAACTCTACTTGAGCCTTTCTGATTTCCATTACGGAAACCAACGGTCCCTGAGGTATATCTTTTTCACCTCGCAAGACATAAAGCACATCATTCATCTTGAATTGGTATACGTGCTTTTTCCAATCAATGGCTGGATTCTTCTTAGAATGCCACGCCATACCCAGGGCTATATCCGCATGAGCAAGCTTGGTCATTTCAAAATCAAGCTTCTCAGCATAGTCCTGAATACGAAGCTCCAATTGGGTAACCCTTTGGTCCCATACTTCAGTTGAACTTCCATCTGCCATCTTGACTGTATACGCATAGTCAGATGGGCTTGTTTTTAATTTCAGCCTCTTCACGAGCTTGGAGTTAATCACATTGTGAGTTGACGCCGAGTCAAACAACACAATGACATCATGACTGGCCACTTGCCCTTTCATTTTAATTAACTCCGTATCATTAAAGGCTGTATACCCCGTTGCTGCGGGCTTAGATAGGATGTTATCATGTACTCGTCACTAACTTAGCAACAGACACACAGAACAAACAAGGTACTAACCTCCGAGAAGATCCCGCTAGCTGAATCTGCATCTCTTCCGCTCTGGGACTTCCCTGCATCTCCACGTCGCACTCTGAGATCACCATCTCAGCCATCCGACGGTCTTTATTACGTGGACAATCTCTCCACTGATGAGGTTGAAGGCAACCAAAGCACAAGCCTTCTCTCCTCGCTTTTTCCCGCTGTTCTGGGTTCAAGGGAGATTTAGACCAAGCCCGGGCTGCCATTGGGGTTACTTTCCTCTTCACTCCAATGGTGGTACTTGGTTTAGGAGTTTCAGCCGGTCTCGCCTGCTTGGCTTGACCACTCGGCTGCGAACCACTCCCTCTACTAGCCCACTTCTTCTTAAACCCAGATTTCTTCGGATACCCGTACTGGGTTCCGACCTGTGCAAACCCACTTGGCTTGCTGCCCTTGGCATCCTCGTAGTTCAAGGCTATAGCTATTGCATCATCTAGCGTGTTCGCGTACTTAGCCCGAACTTCCATTTTTATTCGATCATTCAATCCAAATATGAAATCTTTCACTTGGATTGATTGAGGCAGGGGTTCATCAACCTTCATTACACTCTCTCGAAACTTATCAGTGTATTCTGCCACTGATAAATTTCTCTGACGAAGGTTCCTATATTGATCCCAAGCTCGGGATGCTTCGTCAGGAGGTAAGAAGTGTTTCTTGAACTCTCTTTTAAACCCCTCCCAGGTAGTGGATGCTATGCCATCCTTTTGTTGTTTAATCCACCACCGATCCGCTGCCTCACTGAACATGTGGGTGGCCTCACGGATCTTTTTGATGTCATTTCTGATTTCACAAATGGCAAACGCTTCGTCCCATTTGTGTAACCAGGTCTCAATGACATCGGAGCTACAGTCGTTCATCCGACCAGAATACTTTTCCGGTCTGTAATTCGCAATATTTGGCACTTTAGCCTTCCTAGGCTCGACCGTATGGACACTAGACTCCAGTTCCATTGTAGCCTTTCCCTTCTCTTCTCGAGAAGGTCTGGCATACATACTCTGTAACGCTCTCCTAAGTTCAGATTGCCCTGCGTTGGCTTGTAATTGCTGCGCTAACAACTGTTGCAAGGCATCCTCCAGCAATGCAATCCTGCCAGATAAAGTGTGAGCTACTGGGCGCGATCCCTGCTGGGTCGGCCGGACTCCTGATTCACCAGGGTCCCTCCTGGAAGCCCCTTCTTCTGCTTCCATTTAGTTCAATAGGTGTTTTTTAAAAATAAAAAAAATAAAATAAATAAAAACACCTCTAGAACACTGTAATCACAAGCTGACACAATTCAGTGTACTGACACTTTGACACAATTCCCTATACTAGGGAATACCTGCAATCTGACATGCACACTAACTACGCATTCGACACAGGCATATATCCAAATCCCGCTTTTCCCTATACTAGGGAAATTCCTGCAAATTAACTCAGACTGAAGTATACATGCATCTGCACAGGCATAATCTGTCCCTATAGCATCGTAGATTGTAACTCTTATGCAAGCGGAGCATCAACAAACTAAATCAAGAGAAGAAAACACAGAATTGACAGAAGTGACAGAGAGCCCCCTGGTTTATGAACTCATCGAAATCTATCTAAGGGAACGAATCGAAAACTGGCACGGGTCGAGGTAACGAGGTATCCCGAAGCCTGGGGGCCCTATGCCTTCGTGCTCCAACCAACCACACCAATCCGTCAACCGCTCCCGATCACCGCCTACGTACTCGCTGCGCCAAATCTGGACTACGGGCCTACTGCTCGTCAACTGGCGCTCCTGTTCGCCGCTCACGAGCTGCTGTTGCTCGTTCCAGCACCTCCCCTTGAACTTTCCGTTGATCTACGATCGATCACGGACTGCAATCGTCAAGGCCTTACAAGACCCTTCCTTTCCAACGCTCTACGAGACACTTGCATATACAAGTGCCAATCGTTCGTCGTCAGCACGCTGTGATCAACGCGTCGCCTCACCAACAGTCCGGAATCTCCACGTGAGCGTCAATCATCACGGACATCGTCAGCAGCGTTGGATCTCCCTCGACGCTAGTCTGTAATTGTGCGGCCTTTTCACTTGCCAAGCCTGTTCAAGGCCCTACGCTCCTCTATCCATCACGCGAAGGCCACCGTCGGGTGATTCGCCACCAACGCTCCACGCCTTTCCCCTTCGTAGCCTCGGCTCTGATACCAATTGTCAGCCACCACGCTCCTTGTCTCTCTTCACGGATCACGGGAGTAGCACCATTTATTTCCTCCCAGCCATATTTCACTAAGGCTCACGAGCCAGACAGAGATCTACGTTGAAATCACACGAATCATTTTCTTCTCTTCTCTCTCTAGCCTTAGCAAACCCCAAATCCCTAGATAGATCTAGATGCCACATGTCATCTTTATAGGGCCTTCCTAATGCAACATTTCACCCCTCTCTTGGGATGCATTTAATTCCTTGCCCCTAGGCACAATCTTAGCACTAGGCCCTTGGCCTTAGATCTATCTAGTCTGGTGCTATCAGCCCTCACCTAGGACCTTGACATTAAATCCCTCCCGATCATTTACATGAAGCGCAAACGCATATATTACAGAGATAGATCCTTTAAGGGAAATGTCGACTGATTCTTCCGAGGTCATGCTACCTCGACTAGAGCGTAACAATGGTAGAGGTAACCAAGATTCAAAGGCATCAAACATGTCAATACCTGGCTTTGCTTTGCAGTCCACAAGAGGAGAAGCTGAATGTTCAGCAAAGATCACATCTCTACTGACAATAATCTTCCCAGTATTTGGTTGATATAACCGATACCCTCTGCTCTTCTGGCTGTAACCAATGAATATGCATTTGATTGCCTTGTCATCAAGCTTATGTCTGAGCTGAGATGGTACATGAACATATGCAAGAGATCCAAAAACTTTCATGTGTGAAAGTGAAGGCTTCCTGCCTTTCCATGCTTCATAAGGTGTAATAGTCTTTAATGCCCGTGTAGGTGATCTATTCAGCACATAGTTGGCACACGTTACTGCATCAAGCCAAAATTTATTGGGCAAAGACTTGGCCTTAAGCATGCATCTGGCCATCTCCATTGTGGACCTGTTTTTCCTTTCAGAAACAGGATTCTGCTGAGGAGTGTAAGGAGTAGTGCATGAGTGAATAATACCCCGTGAGGATAGAAATGCATCAAACTTCTTTGACATATACTCACCCCCCCTATCTGTGTTGAGGGTGACAAGCTTGCATCCTGATTCATTCTCAACCATATTCAGCCATCTCTGAAAGCATAAGAAAACTTCAGATTTGGCCTTTAAAGGATATACCCAGCAATACCTTGTGAAAATCAATGAGAGTCATGAAATACTTGTATCCTCCAATGGCATTTGTCCTCATTGGGCCACATACATTTTTGTGTACTAGCTGCAATTTCCTTTGTGAGAGTTTTAGACAATTCTTTTGAAAAGGAAATCGATGCATCTTACCCAAAAGACAACCTTCACACACATGTTTAGTAACTGTGTGAGTCTGAGGTACATCATTTGCCATGTGCTGTGAATGTAGCTTTGCAAGAGCTCTATAATTGAGATGGCCCATTCTCTCATGCCAAAGATGAGTTTCAGCAAGCTGTGAATCTGAAATGGCCAATGCTTCAATAGAAAGTGCAGCTGAATGATGATCAAGGTGATAAAGTCCTTTTTGCAAAGTGCCAGTGAGAACTTTGGCATTGTCATCACGAAGATCATATACTAGGCATCTGTAGCCATCAAAAATTACTTTGAAACCTGAGGTAGCAATTGCTGAAATTGAAATCAAGTTGACTTCAATGCCAGGCACAAAAAGAACATTTGTCAGAGTGACAGGATGGCTGGAAATGGATGTGAGCTGCACATCTCCAACTCCTTTTACAGCATATGAAGCATTATTGGCACATGTAACAGTCCCCCCTCGACGTGCATCAGTTAGAGAATGAAACAACTGTCTGCATAATGTGACATGCTTGGAAGCACCACTATCAAAGTACCAGGACTGAGCATCATTAGCAGTAAAGAGTGCATCAGCTTTGGAGGGATCAAATGAGCAATGGACAGCCCATGCCCAATCATCATGAAGAGCATGTGCATGTGAAGCATCTGCTGGCTCATGGGATTCAATGGCATGTGAGGCATTAACTGTCAATTGTGCTTTCTTTTTCTCCAAAGCAATGTGCTTCCTGCATTCTGAAATGTCATGTCCAGGCTTGTGACAATAGTTGCATCTTTTCTTCTTTCCTTTATCTGCTGTATTTTTAGATGCATGGGAGGAATTGCAGCTGCTATGCGTAGAGGAATTGCAGCTGCTATGCACAGATTTTGGCTTGCCCATAGGCTTGGAAGCCTTGCCTCTTCCTGTTTGCTGTGAAGCAAATGCATGATAAGGAATAATGGCTTGTCTGTTAGCTCTACTTTGCTCTTCCTGCAAAAGCAAAGTAACTAGCTGATCAAAAGAATAGTGGTCTGGATTACCCATGGCCACTAATCGAAGGGTTGTAGCAAACCCTTGATATGTGTTGTTAGTCCATTCAATGTAGTACTGACAACCTGTGAATTTGGCACCACCTCATCAATGTTGGCAAGCTGTTCCATGAGGTCCTTGACCTTTGTCAAATATGCATCCATTGACTCACCTTCATTCATATTCACTTCCTGTAATTGCCTTCTCAAATATGCAACATGAGCTTCATTGCGAATCTGATATAGAGAAGCCAATTTATCCCAAGCATCCTTTGCTGTCCTGCAGGACCGGATGTGTGGAATAATGATTCTCTTGCATGATAAAGCAATGCATGAATGTGCATTTGCATCTCTTGCATCCCATCTTGACTGTTCTTGAGTTGAAAGAGTAGTAGCAGGAGTGCTAGAGGAAGAGGCATCAGGAGGAGTACCACCTGTAGAAGGTGCAGCAGTAGAACCAACCACTGTCGCATTGGCTGACCTCAGATCAGCCCCAGAAACAATATTCCACAAATGCTTTGCAACAAGAATATGTTTCATGAGATAAGACCACATCGGATAGTTGGTGCCATCCAACTTATCATCTTCACGAATAACTCCAAATAAATCTTGATTGTTCCCAGCCATAGTAATTGTGATAACCTGTAAAAGACCTGAAAACCCAAAAGCCTTAAGGCTATCATTGCAAAAAAGGCTGGTTGTCCCAAAAATGACAGCAAATATCTGCAAATCTATGACCCAAATCAAAGGGCAAATGCAGATTTGACCCAAATGTGACTGTGACAGGCAATGTTCACTGCAAAAACAGAAAATTTGGCAAAAGCCCCAAATTTATTGAGGGCAAATAGGCCAAAAAGAGGGCAAATTCAGAAAAGCCCCCAATTTTGCTGAAATTTTGCAAATGTGACCCAATCTATGCAAATCTGACTCAATGTCCTACAAATGTAACTGAAAGTCCTGCAATTTGACCCAATGTACTGCAATCTGATGCAAAAACAGCAAATTTGGCAAAAGCCCCAAATTTATTTAGGGCAAATAGGCCAAAAAGAGGGCAAATGTGTGAAAGCCCCAAATTTTCCAATGTCCTGCAAAAGCCCCAAATTTGTAGATGACTGCAGTGAGACCAAGGACCTTGTACAGCGAAGGTACGAAATGGCGTACGGTACAATACGACGTACGGATGGAGTACATCGCAACGTACGGTCGTAGGTATGCTCACGTACGGTACAGTACGACGGCGGATGTATTGCGCAGAGTACGAGTATGATGTAGGTCTTCTCACGTATGGTACAGTACGACGGCGCACTGCAAGTACGGCGTACGGTGAACTGCTCACCGTACGTACGGCGAACTACCACTGAAGTTAAGTGATGACACAGAGTACAAAAGGTACTGCGCAGTGTACGATTGCAGAGTACGGCGCAGAGTACGGATGTACGGCGATGACGCAGAAGGTACGGGTGATGCTGGTCTGCTCACGTATGGACTGTGGCAGTACGGTACAGCACTGAAGGTACTAGTGATCGGGGGTTGAGGAGAGCTTGAGAGCTGGAAGCAAAACCTGCTCTGATACCACTGTAGGTACGAAACGAAGAGAGAAAGAGAGAGTGCAGGTACAGGACGAAGTCGATGTAGAAGTCACGTCACAATATTTAGATAAGGTTCCTAAACACAAGTTCAAAGTACTTGTATCTAGGCCTAGGACTAAGTGTCCTAGGTGTCACATAGGACTAAGTGTCCTATGTGGCATAGAAGGCACTAACACTATAAGTGCCTACACTTATGCCTACAAGGCACATACCATGGCCTATAGGGCATCACCAGAACCACCAAAAGATGGCCTACATGGATGCGCTAATGGATTGGCTTGTGGGCTGGAATTAATGTGAGACGATAAGTTCATTTTGTGTCTCTAACTTGCTGATATGTTCTGATCACTTATCAAGGCTCAAAAGAGGGTGTGAAAGTGTTGTAATTTATGGGTGCATTTAACAGCAGCCCAAGATGCTGTTAAAACCTCGATGGCTTGCTTTTTAGTTTTGTAGACATTGAGGTAGGTGTTTGGATTCAAAGTTAGCTTGCAACAAATCACCCTCATGAATGATGAAGCATGAGGATTTGACTTATTATTGTGTCTAGTTTGGGATCCCTTGGAGAGTGCCTCTTATTTGATCTCTAAGTAATATTGTACTTCTTTCATAAAGAATTGCAGGGAGAGGTGCAAAGGCTCTCTGGAAGAGAGCAAAAAGGGTTTCAAAGAAGAAAAAAATGGCATCAACAAGAGGAAAGGAAAGATAGAGAGAAAGAGAGGGTAAAAAGCTGAGGGCAAATAGTTGACAAGGAAAGAGAGAGCTATAATTCGGTTTTGGTGTTGGGAATAGAGAAGAAACTAGTAAGATTTAAAATGTGTCATTTTTTTTGGTGTTGCAAGTAAATTTTGTAGGTTATTGGATATGTTGCAATCAAGAGAGGATGGCTTGCTTTTTAATTTTGTAGACATTGAAGTAGGTGTCTACTATAAAGTATCATGTTGGATTCAAAGTTAGCTTGCAACAAATCACCCTCATGAATGATGAAGCATGAGGATTTGACCTATTATCGTGTCTGGTCTGGGATCCCTTGGAGAGTGCCTCTTATTTGATCTCTAAGTAATATTATACTTCTTTCATAAAGAAGGGCAGGGAGAGGTGCAAAGGCGCTCTGGAAGAGAGCAAAAAGGGCTTCAAAGAAGAGAAAATGGGGAAAGGAAATACACAGAGAAAGAGAGAGAATGAGGGCAAATAATTGACGAGGAAAGAGATAGCTAGAATTCGGTTTTGGTGTTGGGAATAGAGAAGAAACTAGTAAGATTTAAAAAGTGTCTTTTTTTTTGGTGTTGCAAGTAAATTTTGTAGGTTATTGGATACGTTGCTAGAGGAAGTGGGATAAAGGATGGATTTAGATATTGTCATTTTTTTGGTGTTGCAAGTAAAATTTGTAGGTTTGTTGGATGCATTGCAACCAAGAGAGGAAGAGGGATAAAGGATGGATTAACAAAGGACTTGAAAGGAATGTAGTCATAGGAGAGGGAAAAAAGAGGGGAGGCCCTCAATACAAAGGGATTAAAGGGCAAGGTTCAACAAGAAACCGGGAGAGTGCGCATAGCATGGGGAAAGAGGAGGCAAAATGAAGATTTTAAAACTTTTTTCATTATGTGCTTTGAAATTTGAACTTATTTCATTATGTGCTTAGAAAGGTAAATGCCTTAGCTATTGAGGAGTTATTGTGCTTATCATATGTGATTACATGGAGGTTGACAGTTAAGATGGCTGGTGGTATTTTGACTTCATCATTGATTTTGGGGCAACTGCTTGTGGATGTTTGTGAGACAGTGCCCTGAATAAAGAGATTGGACAAGCAAGGGAATCTTTGCCAAAGAAAGTGTTTTTGAGGAAATGCAAGGTATAATCTTACACGTTTTGTCCATATTTTGATCAGCATGAACATGAAAGCATAAGAACGGCATTTGAATGTTTAATTAATATCTAATTTCATTCATTTGGACCATCTCATCAAGCAAGTTTCTGATCATACGTTGTGCACTGAATTGTTGGACATAAAAAATATGGCTGCTTTCATGCCTTTATAAGATGGTCACACATAGTCTACATGATGACGCATATATGTAATTGCATAATTGACCGCATAGATCTCAAGATGATTAGTGAAAATGCTGCTAAATTTTTGTCACTTCCTATAATGCAGATTCATTTTTCGTCGTCTTTTTTATTGCATTTGGAAACAAACTTATTTAAAGGAATTGTCCTTCAGGTATGGGAAGAAAGAATAAGTTTGAATGATGATGTAAAGCTTGTGAATTAAACAAGAGAATGTGGATTGTCGTGGACAAAATCTTGTAGTTTATTGGGAGTGAGAATTATATAGGGGCGGTGAGAATATAGCAAGAGAGAGGTGCAAAGGACGGAGGCAGGGAGGCAGAGGAGGGAGGGGAGAGACTGGTAGATAGGTTAATTTACATTTACTGAAGCCAAAGAGGCCCCATGAGACTAAACTAGAGTTAGGCGATCTAGAGGTGTCTAGCACAGCCCTAAGAATCTAATGTCGAAACTGAAGTAGACATAGGAAGGATTCCTATCATTTGTCATCCACAAGTAATCTGACCTGTGTGTGGGCTTGATTGTGCTCCCACTTGGAGTCTTGGTGCCTTTGGAACATGTCAAAGATCTGCTGCTGTCGTCCCCTACTCCTCTCTATGGGATGCACTTTCGGGTGTTATGAGGAAGCCTGATGCTGCAATATGGCAATAAGGGTGCACTCAATGGGGCGGGAACTCGCTGGACTTATGTCTAGTCTCCTACTGGTCTGTTTGTTGGGATATGAGGGTCATTTCTCGACTTGTGAGGCCCGAAATGAGGAGGACATTGGGCCAGGACGTCTGTAACATGTGCGGACTAGAAAGGGATGCAACATGGGCATGTGTAGGAGGTGCCATGTGGGAAGATTTGAGAGTCTATGAGGTGCCACAAGAGCAGCAGGCAGCATGTGTAAGCTGTCATGTGGGCAGCCGATCTGAATAGATCTGGCTGCTACGTGAACAGCATTATAAGCCTAGCCATGTGGGTTGGCAAGCCTAGCAATAGGGGTTCATGTGCATTAGGGCCTTATGTCCGCTGACTAGCAACTATATAGGGTTTGGAATGGTCTAGTATATAGGCCGAACAGAGGTTGGCCAGACAGCTCTAGGTCGGGCCATAAGGAAGGCCTAGTATGGTCATTTCCTGCATTTTGACCAGGGCAGGGTTAGTGGAGCTAGCAAGTGGGTACCGACGGGAGCATCAGCCCCGAGTTACACATGGATGCTAATTTGGAGGGTACTTCAGGGAGGTACCTGGCTTGCTATAATGGCAGGCAATGGGAGGAAGAACCAGGTTGTGCACTCTCTCTTTGTGCTATTGAAGATTTCAGACACATGCTTTGGCCAAGTTCTTTGTTCAGGTGTAGGTGAAGACCTTCTGACCAGAAAAAGGGCGGAGCCTTCTTTATGTTGGCTGAGGAAGTTGGTGTCATGGACTCTAAGGAAATGATGGCATTGACAGGGGCACCTGATCTGGGTGGCTCTCCATGATGGTCCTATTGTAGGATGTTGGAGAAAGAAAGAAAGTCTATTAATGTAGAAAAGGGGGTAGGGGCAGATTAGAGGAAGAGGATAGAAGAGCGGAAGGGAGAGAGGATGAGGGGAAGAAGGAAGGAGAAGGGTAGGGGGGGAAGAGAGAGAGAGAGAGAGTATAGGCTGCAAGTAGGAGGAAGGAGGAAAGAAACAAAGAAAGAAAGAAAGATTATCAAAGTCTTCGGAAGACCGATGGGTCTATGAGACTGTGAAAAAGCTGGTACAAACGAGCTGTGGTGGTGGAGCTACTAAACGAGCATCCACACCAATGCAAAATGCAAAAAATGCAGAATGGTAGTACTAAGTCCTAAGTACAACATAGTCATGTCGGTGGTTGACTATATATCAATCTCATCATCATCAGGACATCAGGGTGGATGAGGCAATGGGGGCTTGAAATCGGCGATAGAGTGTTGTCGGCCACTCATAGGTGCAGCCCTCGCATGTCTCCTGGTCATAGCTCTGCATCTAATCAGGGCTACTGTGACCCTTGTCGGTCGGGCTCTGACTCTAAACAGGGAGGGGATGTCCCCAAGTGTGATTTGTGTGTCAACCCTCTGTTTGAGCTGTCGGGTCACTAGCTCCGGGTCACGGTCATGTCAAGGCCTCATCTCGTGGGGGTCCATGTGATCTAGCTGAAAAAACTCCGTGTTAGAGCTATGAGAGGGTCAACCAAGGAAAAACTCTGCTCCTGTCTCCGTGCTCGAAGTATCCTCTCACGGTGTCTAAGTACCTCATGAATGAAACTTGCCAAACATTGATGGTCTAGGTAGGAGAGGAATCGGGCCAAAATCCCATAGCTATGTCTGAAGAGGTAGTAGAAACACCCTCGGATCTCATAGTAAACAAGACACTTGAAGATGTAGTGCTCATCTGTCTCAACCTCCTATATGTCACATAATGTGCATATGCGTCTCTCCCTAGGTAGTCGCTTTGCTTTGCCGCTCTCGATACGAAGTCTATGTGAAGAGAACCGGAACTACCCAATAGAGATTCTCAGTGAGTGGGGAAAGTAGATCTGTGTGTATCCTGGGGGGTCAATGAAACCCTCAGCTGTGATATGTAAGAAGTGATCTTTGTAGAAGCTAAGCTTCACTGGGAGTTCACTCGGTCCCAACCAGGTCCGAAATTATGTAGCTATAAGAGATCCTCGTGGATAACCTGGTTGACCTTGTGTGATAGGAGGGGAGAAAACGGAGCATCCATGTTGTGCTGGAAGGGAGGTAGTCTATCTATGTGGAGCCCCAATCACTCAAACCATCTCTCTGTGCGTGCATACCAGCACCTCTACTGCAAGTGCCATAGAAGAGGATAGTGCTAGCCATGGTAGCCTGCTACGCTCAGAGGTGTAATCCCCATACTCCCTGACTCGGTACAGATACGTGATGACCTGAAATGTAGCATCTAGCTGTAATGGGGGTGACCCAAACTCAACCTGAATGATTTGGTGAGGACAGATGGCTTACCACGAATCATCCGTGATAACATGAGAACCTATAGCCGCTCTACACAGGCCCACTCTGTATCCAACAAGTTTGGCCCCCAACATGGGCTGCTGTACATCCCCGCTGGACGGACCAGGGAGTCAAAAAGCAACCCCTTGGTCCGTGGATCCTGAAAGTGCGAGTGGAAGCACTGCCTCTCTAGTCTGGCCAATGAAGCATATCCTCCGCTCAAGCGTGCCTGCATCGCGGGTCTCAGAGTAAAGATGGGTCCGGAAAAGACAACCCCAAGATAAATGCATGATGAAACTATCTCAACAGGTGACCCATCAAATGTGAATTGCTCCTGGCGCATGACGGATGGAGATGTATTGAAGATCATAACCTTGGTTTGGTTGCCCAGGTTGACCATCAAATCATAAGACTCATAGAAGGACTGTAGTGCATCAAGGTGTCTCTGGAGCCTTTTTGCTGAAAAAGACAAGAGAGCCACGTCATCTGCATAAAGAAATATCCGGATCAGCGTGCCCGCAAGAGAGCAACCTACTCCCCCCTGTGTGTGCATCACTGCCTTAAGCTCGTCAATGTAGAGGCCAAACAAGGTAGGTGATAATGGACACCCTTGTTTGACCCTGATAGTGCTCATGATCTCGTCTGTCCACCCAGATCATACCCGGACTCTGCCTAAAACTCTCTCGTAAAGTGCCATGACAGCCCAAATGATCTCCTGGTCATAACCCAAATCCTGTAGGTGCCGTATGAGGCGGGCTCTCGGAACTGTGTCAAATGCCTTGTGGAAATCCACAAGGCAACAATAAATCCTCAGCTTTTGTGCCCTTGCCTCCTCGATGATACATCTGAGCGTGAGAATGTGGTCCATGGTTCCATGATCACGCCGGAATCCGGCTTGTCCTGCTGCTCTAAGTCCTCGACACTCTGCAAATCTGCTGACCTTGGAATCAAGTATTGATGCATAAATCTTGGACATGACATGTCCAATCATAATGGTCCAGTAGTTCTCTGGGCTCATGGGATCCCCTGCCTTGTGGATGGGTGAGATAGTGTTAATGGTCTAGGTGCGTGGAAATCCCAAACAAACAGCTTCATTAAAGAGCTTTGCTAAGATCCAGGCTAGGAGGTTAATCCCATACTCAGTGCATCGTCCCTCATGATCCTTCGCTCGGCCATTATGAAGTTTCATTACGGCATCCTTTACCCCCCCCTAGTGAAGAGGGTGCAGCATGTGGGGCGTGGCATATGTGAGAGGTTAGGGACTAGCTGATTTGGGATGTCATAGAGTGTGCGTGCATAATCATACCAGATCTGAGGGTCAGTGAGTGGCGAGGGGGACCGTCCCTCTAGAAATCTCCGCCAAAAGTCCTTAGAGTTGTTACTAAATAAAATGTTAAGTAACTCCTCCTTGTTTCGGCGAACGAAGTCTAGTTTCTTTTTGCGTACCAGTCGATGATACTTGCATAATGTCTCTGGTTCGCTCGGAAGTTTGTTTTTGGTTTCGAATCTGAGCTAATGGCGTAAAGCCTTACACTCATAATCATACCAACTATTATAGGGAACGGTCCTAGGGGGTGGTGGGCTGGTGGAGTGGGTGGTGTGAGGATAAGCGTGAAGGGCAGCCTCGTGTAGTGAGCGGGTGACCAGGGCAGCACGATCCTCTAATAGGGGTATGAAGTCAATATAAGCGAGAAGTATGTACGGACGACGGCCAGAGTAAGTATGTCAAAGCGTATATCATGATAGGTGGAGTAAGAACTCAGTGGGGTGGAAGGTGGTGTGCGACGGGGAGTGGAAATGCTAAAGAAAAGATAGGTATGATTAGCCCCTGGAGGGAGAGGTGCTACGGTAAAATTATTGATGCGAGACGTGAAGGCAGGGGATCCCATGATGTAATCAACAAGGCTGGAGCCTCCCCCATGTGGAAAGCACGTGAAACCACCTGATGCGGGCCATCTGTCAAGACTATTATAAATAATGAGATTATGCATCTTGCCGAGGTCTAATAGGGCCTGCCCATAAGATGTGATCGGACCTTGTCTGCCAGCCGAAACCTGTAGCATCCTACATCCTCAAGGTCAATGTTTGGCAGTAGAGTGGAATCATTCCTGAAGTCGAGGAGTGGTACCTGACGGACGCTTGTCCTCACGTTGAAGTCCCCAACTAGGAGGACTTCTCCGCGGTTGGAAAAGTCAACAATGGACTGATAAAGAGCAGCAAATGGAGATGTCTCATCCTCACCTCGAATATCTCTAGCAAAGTGGAAGGTCTCAGGGACGAAGTAGCAAACTGCAACAAATAGATCCCGGCTGTCCATGTGCCGAATCCGGATCCAAAGAAACCTGGAATGTGCATCTCTTTGCTATGCTGAAATGGTTCCCAAAAGTGTGGATTTGTAAAGGATTGCTACTCCACATGACCCTCAAACTCCCCCTGTATCCCTCGTCTCATCTCTATAGGCAGACTCCCATGTATAGCACTGACTAATGGTAGTGGGCGCTCTAGACTCTGATGTGTCTTTGTGTAAAAGACTATGTTGTGACCTGTATAGGATTCCGAGAAGTTCCCTGGTTCTGACCATAAGGTACCATTACAGTTCCCAATGGTGTAGGATAGGGTCTCGGATATCTGAGTCTCATAGGCCCCGCTTCCCTATGTAGGGGAGGGGACTGGTGCCCTATGAGGGCCTGTAAGAAGTCGTCCCTCTCGTACCATTGCCCACTTGCCCTCCTTCCGGGCCTGATCCCGTTGCTGCAACAAAGAGCATCTCTCCTCAACCTGTAGAGGGGTGAGGTCCTCACCCATGGAGATCGCTGGCTCTAAGGATTGACCTGCGTCGTAGAGCTGAAAGTTGTGCATGAGTGTCATGGAACCGTATGATCAGGGATTGCTCTCGGTTGGGGTCTCTCCCCACCCGCCATGCCCTCTCAATCCTGTGCTCAGCCACACCCAGAGTAGCAGCCATGAAAGCAGTCGCATTTGCCATCGGTGTAGCCTCAATGCGTGGGATCCCATGTACTCTGATGTTGAGAGCCTTGCTGGCTCTTTGCTATTGCTCCATGAGGATAGCCAAAATGGTTACCCTTGCGGGTTCCCGTTCGGCAACGTCAACCCATTTGGATGTCTCCTCAATAACAGATTGCATGCTCGCAATCTGTGCCTCGACAACCGGGGTACTCCCTAGGACTGTGTGTATGGTTGTGACCTCCTGTCGGAGCTCCTAGATATCCTGTCTGAGTCCCTGAATGAGACTAGCTTGCTCCTGGATGGCGCGAGCCTGCTCCTGTATGATGCGGCTCTACTCCTGGTTGAAGCGGACTTGCTCCTGTGTGAATTTTTATGGATTTGTATGTGTGAGAGCATATTTTTATACTATGGTCTACACCCACTGTTGGGCGCTGATGATGTCAGTGGGGATGTCATAATAGCTAGTCCCTGCTATGCATGATGGAGTTTATGGTTTTCAACCTTGTGAGTGACTATCATGAGATTGAAATTGCACTATGTTGTGTTCTTAGAGGATGAGTTTGGGAATGTTCGTGGATTCATCTAGGTATATGCTTCTGCCGTATTAGCGGACATGCAAATTTCACCTTGTGAAGTTTTCGTCCAAGTTGCGGCCTGCTGGTATTGTGATAATTCTTTCTATCTTAAATGGTGCGTTGCCCTATCAGCTAGATTTAGATTTAGATGCTCGTTGGGGAGAGACTAAAATGAAAATGTTTAGACTTCACAAGCAGTTGTAGCTTGAATGAAGAGATTTTGGACTACCTTTTGATTAGCCTTCTCCTTTAGTGCTAGCCTTCATCATGGCTGAGTCTGCCCTTCACCTCCGGAGTGCCGACAGAAACTCAGTACGAAGACTTTGTATAAATGGATGCTCAAGTATGTGTGGGTGTGTGGATTTGTATGTGAGAGCATATTTTTATACTATGGTCTACACCCACTGTTGGGCGCTGATGACGTCAGTGGGGATGTCATAGTAGCTAGTCCCTGCTATGCATGATGGAGTTTATGGTTTTCAACCTTGTGAGTGACTATCATGAGATTGAAACTGCACTATGTTGTGTTCTTAGAGGATGAGTTTGGGAATGTTCCTGGATTCATCTAGGTATATTTGCTCCTGTGCGAAGCGTGTCAGCTCCATCTCGCGCTCAGGAAACTGTGTACCTCCATGAGCAAGGTCTCCTAGGCCTCTGGTGTGTCAGCCCGCCTAACCCTTACTAACTTAACCAGCTTCTGGCCTTCATTACAACCATCCCTGCTCAATATAGTTTTGTCCTCAGAATTGCAAGTGATGGTTAAACTCCAAATCTCCTTGCTATAGAATAAACATGCTCCAACATGCAGGCCACCTGGGTCAAAAGGAAAAGTCCAATAGTTCTTTGCCATAGATGTGGTGGCACCTCTTGGGTCATGTAAGTGTTGATCCCACCTAGCATGCTCATCATCAAGAAGCTCCACAATCACACAGCCATTGCTTGTCTCCATAGAGTCTACTTTGCACACCTCTTTATGCCTTGCTGGCCACCTGGGTCAAAAGGAAAAGTCCAATAGTTCTTTGCCATAGATGTGGTGGCACCTCTTGGGTCATGTAAGTGTTGATCTCACCTAGCATGCTCATCATCAAGAAGCTCCACAATCACACAGCCATTGCTTGTCTCCATAGAGTCTACTTTGCACACCTCTTTATGCCTTGCTGTTCCTTTTTGCCTACATTGGGAGCATTCATTGCTTTTGCATATATCCACCGCATCTCTGGCACTGTTGTCTTGCCCAAATGCAACAAACTGAAAATTATATTCATTATGGATGCTATATTCAGGCTTAAACAGTTCCAGAAGTTCTTGTGCTTCCTCAACATTCCAGGGATCTTCAATCCCCAACATGTAAGGCTTTCAACCCCGGTCTTTACGCAATTTCCTTCTAACCATGAAACCCATGAGGTCTTTGAAAGCTGCGCATGTGTAGGGCTTCCAAGGTGAAATCCTCATCTTGAACCAAGTGTGGGCATGGTGCATGCCATCATAAAGAATCTCATCCATCGGACACGATTGGAAATCTCCTTCCAAAACTGAGAGCCATTCTTCATGCTTAATAGGATGCTTGGTTTCTCCTTTGAATCTGTGGTCGGTCAAAACATCTTTTAAGTGCCTAGCACACACTTGTCCAACCAAGCCCTTGCCATAATGTACGAAAGACAAATCATCCTTGGCCACGGATGGTAGGCCCACATAGGCATGGTGCTGATTTGACCAGGCAAGATCAATGTCCCACTCGGCCCACAAACTCATGTGCGTATTGGCTATGGCATCCTTCCACATAAATCTGCCCTGGCTGCATTCGAGGTGGTCTAGACTCTATGTATCCCTCTTATCTGATTGAGATCGAGGCCAGCTCCTCTCACAAGCATTGTGCTGAAATAGAGCTGAGAAATAAGTGCTGGAGGGACATTGTCATATGCACCCCTGCACTTGGGTGCAAAGTGACACACTGGCTACATCGACAAGTGCACAATAGTTCCCTAATAGGAGTTTTTGTCGTTTGCTGTGACCCCTTTGTGAGCCCTTGTTCAGGGACATTTAGGCACAAGCTGCGTAAGTCAGTCTCTCAGCCTTAGGTCAAGTCAGAAGATCAGTCCTTGTTCACTAGTACCCACTGGAGAACCGTAGGGCAATGTTTCCGTCTTAGGTTTAGGGATAGGTTTAGGTCCAGCCTAGGATAGGAGCCCTTTTGGGCCCCCTCAGGGCTGGAACAAGTGAAGAGAATGGCAGGGTAAGGGCTGCCTTTATAGGCTACCCTCCCATTTATGGGGCCTAGGGCTGGCATTTATGGAGCCTAGGGCTGCCATTTATGGGGCCAGCCCACCAGCCCCAAAAGCCCTATAAAAAGGGGGGCCTCCAAGCCCTCTTTCCTCATTCAGTTCTCCCAGCACTTCAGCCTCCTACAGCTCCTCCTTGGCCCCCTCTAAACAGCCTAACACTCACCCCGAGTGGCCCTCTGACCAGCCTCAGCCTTTGGCATCAGTTCAGCCCTCTGGGAAGGTGTTCACGCAGCGCATCAGACGGGGAGTCGGGTCAGCGAATGGAGTAAGGTTTGGGGTCTGTTTCAGCAGCTCTTTTCAGTTATCTTTTACAGTTTTACACGGCTCATTCTCAGCTCTTTATTTCAGTCATCTCTCAGCTCTCTTATAGGATTTGTCACTCCTCGCTTTCACTCGCTCACTCACGCAGTAACCTTGCATTCCGGTGGACAGCACAAGCCTCTTCCTTGCCTTGTAGAAGCATCCTACATTGTTAGTGTGGACAGCATCAAGGTCTCGGTATTGGTCGGCGTTGCCTCTTAGGTCTTTGGGTTTGCTTTACGTGTGCACGATGAGCTCTTCAGAAGCGCGTTCCGTGCTCTCTCGAAGAGTGTTCTTTGTATTTCTCAGTTCTCCAAGTATAAAGCAAATTCTCCCCTAATTGGGGGAGGGGGCCCTCTGTGGGTATAGGGACCCAATCGGTTGTCGACTCTACTCTCTCTCTACTCTCATCTCCTTTCTCTCTCTATGGAAAATAATGCTAATTCCTTGCTAAAGGTTTAAAGAAGGTCTTGCTGTGAATTACACGATTAGATTACCGTTGCATGTTACATTGGTATTAGAGCTTCGGTCTGTATTAAGCTTGACTACCGCGAGTGTATGGTTGTGTTGAGATCTGGAAAGGACACACAATCAAGCGCCATGGAAGGGTCAGGAAAAGATTTCAACCTTGAAGACTTTGAAGAGGAGAAAGACTACCAACAAGATACGCTTCCGCCAAGTGCTCAAGAAGTGATGGCGAACCTTCTAGAGCAGAATCGGGGCCTCCTACAGCAACTCAAAGAACATTCATCCCAGCTGGAAGAAAGCAGAAGACAGTTGGACCAGACAAAACAACGTTTGGAGGAAAAAGAAGCAAAAAAGACGCTAAAAGAAAGAGGAACCACATATTTTGAAAAACTGCTCTTGCTGATGTGTGAGGAATGCAAAAAAGAGGAGACACTACGACGTGCAAAGCTCGCCCAAGTAGAGAGGCAACAAAAGCTAGACCAAGAAGCGATGCTTCTCCAACACAAACATATGTTAGCCGCTATGTAGGCAAGTTTGAGCGCAGCAGCCGTCATCGCCACAACTTCGTCATCGATAAAGGTAACACCACTCACTAGGTCCACTCTAAATTTTGTGAAGTATGATGGTAAGTGTGACCATTCAGAAATTTTGCAATCTATTCATCAATTTGTAGCTCATTTTCCATTAGCGTGGATTCAAGATAAGCAAGACAAAGTCCACCTCGCAGCTCCTTATCTTACGGGTGAGGCGGTGACCTGGTGGCAGCATTGGGCTAGTAAGCATACTGACCCAACAACGTTTAAGATGAATTTTGTTTGGGAAACGTTTGTGGCTGACCTCAAAGCCTGTTTTCTCCCACTCCAATATATGCTTAACCTGAAGGATGAGTTCTCTCGTCTTTGCCTGTGTTGACATATAGTAACAAGGTCATCACATTGGCGCAGCAATTGGGCGTGACGGAGAGCACCAAGATGAAGCAATTCATTCGAGGATTGGACACGAACATACGTTTTACCATTCGGAACTTCGACCCGTCGGATTACGAGCGGGCGCTGATTGTCGCACAGAATCAGAAGATGATGCTGAACGAGGGAAAGCCCAAGCAGGTCCAGAAAGATTCTAAAGCCCCGCAGCAGTCAAACAACACAACAAGTAAGGATTAGAAGAAGGACAACCAGTTCCAAAAGAAAGACAGTCAGGCTTCTGGTCAAAAGGAGGAGTCCAAGCCAAAGATGACTCCGGATGAGAAGGCTAAAGTGGGTATTACGGGAGGCTATCTATAGCCCGACGAGTAGAAGCGGTACCACCAAGAACATCGCTACTTTCATTGCTACCACATCGCTGGGCATGGCAAGAAGGATTGTCCGAAGTGGCTTGCCGAAACGACTGCGAAAGCACCTACTTTGTCCATTGCCAATATATTGGCTCTTCTAGTCCCGCCTTCATCCTCAGCTACGAATGCCATCTTCCTTGCTTTGAACGCCATTTCCACGGTGGTTTTTCAAGGTAAGAAGGAGGGCGATTTCTCAGATCAAAAGAAGGTGCTCATTCAAGCGTACGGCACAGCTAATGGACATCTGTTTATTGTCATGTTCCATATGGGCAGTACAGAAGATTGCATGTCCCCTCAGCTTGCCAAGATAGTGGGGTGCACCTTGGTGCCTCACGAGCTTGTAGTGGACGGGTTCACGCCCGGCTTGTGCACACATCACGCATAAGGCCATCCATTTTACTTTTTCAATTCAGAAGGCCCTGTTTACTTGGGATTTTATTTTGACTCCTTTGATGGGGTGCGACATGATCCTTGGGATTCAGTGGTTTCCTGAGCATGTACCGACACTTGATTGGCGACAAGACACCTTCACTATTGTGGAAGGTTTACTTGAGCCTGCTGTGATACGCGGCGATCAGAGCATACTAGGGATTTCGTTAATCTCACATATTCAAGTAGGTCGCGCTACCCACAAGGGTGCCATGTGTGCACTTGTCTACGTCCAGTGCCAATTCACTGCAGTTCAAGCCACTCCTGTGATGGGGCAAGCAATGGTGGATCTACTCCAAGAGTTCCAAGACATCATGCTTCGGGATGATCTGCCACCCTAGCTTCCTCCCAACCGACTGGAAGACCACCGTATTGATCTACTTTCGGACTCAATACCTCCAAGTAAGTTCTCGTATCGACTTTCCAAGTCTATGGAGAGGGAGTTAGAGCAGCAATTATCTCAATTACTGCACGCAAGGTTTATTAGACCTTCTTCTTCGCCTTTTGCTGCACCCATTCTATTTGTGGCAAAGAAGGATAAGTCCGCATGACTATGTGTCGACTACAGAGCACTCAATAAGCTTACAGTAAGCAACAAGTTTCCTATGCCCCGCATCGAGTACATCTTGGAACGCCTTGATGGTGCAAGTTTTTTCTTAAAGATTGACCTCAAGAATGGCTACCATCAAGTCCGGATTTTTAAAGCTGACATCCCAAAGACAGCTTTCCGAACAGAGCGAGCTTATTACGAGTTTGTCGTCATGCCCTTTGGTCTGCGACAGCCCAGGAGATCCGATCCTTTGTGGGTTTGTGTCAGCATATAGCTTGCACATGAAGGGTTTCTCAACATATGCAGCCCCTCTTATAGATTTACTCAAGGGGGTAAAGACACGCAGACAAAATGTTCAAGTCACAGGCAAAGCTTTACAAGCCTTCCATGACTTGCAACGGTTGGCCACGACAACACTAGTTATGAAGATCGCCTCTTGGGATGATCCATTTCTGGTAATCACAGACGATAGCAATGTCGCCATAGGGGCGGTATTACAGCAAGACCATAGGCCCTTGGCATATTACACTAGAAAGCTTAACGATGCCGAAAAGAACTATTCAGTGTATAATAGAGAGCTCCTCGGTGTCATCCAGGCATTAAAACATTGGAAGCCTTTCCTATACGGACGGACGTTCACAGTGAAGACAGATCACCAAGCCCTTAAGTGGCTTCAGACAATGCCTAGTGCGCAATGGAGCAATCGGCAACAACGGTGGAGCCAAATATTCCAGCGGTTTGGGGGAATGATCGAGTACATTTCTGGGAAAAACAACCCCATTGCAAACGCTCTCAGTCGGAAAGGTTCCATCGAGACTATTGAGCAGGCAACTGTGCTCGAAATCAAAGGAAAGGATCTTGATAGCATGAAGGCACAGTACGCAGAGTCAGCAGAATTTGGCACGTAGTTCCAGTTAGCCACGACGCTTGCTCCATGCCATTACTCATTAGAGGACATGCTCTCCCAAAAGCATCCACATGAGGTTGGGATGCACCAAATGGTGGTATTGAATATCGGGCTCTATGCCTTGCACGTAACTCAAGGATATCTCCCATTGGAAGTGTCACTGGTGGGAGTCTTTGGCTAAGTTCTCCATGGGCAAGATAATAGTGGGCTGCTCACTAATAAGCTTCCCAAAGATGGAAGGATCTTGCTGGTTGTGTAATATATATTCTGCTTGTTGCCCACCTTGCATCTTGCGTGGGATTGGAGTAGAATCACCATGCATTAGTGTACCTTGGTGCTCTATCAAATAGGGTGTAGCATTATCGTGCCCTATAAGATCACCCTCCTTGAAAGAAGCTGATTGCCATTGTCCTTCACGATCCTCAACTTCTGTTGTGGTAAGTTTTCCTAATCCCCAACTATAGACTTTACCTTTGTCTCCTGCAATAGCACTTCCGTGTGCACCTTTTCCATCAGGTTACACATCTGCATTATCTTGCTGCTGTGCACTAATGTACTGCTGGGGACACTAACTACTTAGAACAATGTGGTTGTGCAATGCCTCCTCACCATCATTTTCTAAATTGTCATAACAGCCATCTTTCTTTTGCTGTCCATTGTCTTCATAATCTTGGCTGTCATTTCCAGGTTGCAATGGTCATGAACATATAAGAATCAGCTGTAGGGCTCTGCCATCTGGTATTATCCTTGGAATTTGCATGCTTGGCCTGGTTTCCATCCCCACAATTAAGATCAGTCTCAGATGAATGCATCTCCGTTGTGTGCTAGCATGTACGCTGAGCAGCTCAAACTTTGATTGCCCTTGGATGTAGGCTTGGCTTTGACAACCTTGTGGGAGTCTAGGAGACTCCTTGAGTGGATAATTTGAATAGGCATGTGTTCCAAACCCACAAGTTTGCTCAATCCATCGTGCCTTTCCATGTCAATGGTGACAAGCTCGTGTTCCGTGTTAGTGGCCAAGATTTCATGTTGTCCATGGGAATCAACATAACCAAGGGATAGGCTGTCTCTTCCATTGGTGTAGGTAAATGGAGTTGGCCTTTTGTAGGACTTGCCAACATAGAGGGGACCTGGTGGCTGGTTAAAATAGGAGCATCACCCTTGCTGGTATTTGTGTGGTGTCACCATTTGGGACTTCTCCTAAGAAAATAAAGAGTAGTCTTTATTAGAGTTGACTGCATTCAAAGAATGGTGAACTTGGTTAACCAAGAATAAGTTTTATTGTTTTTACTTTTGCCTTGCATTTGTAAAAAGAGAACTATGGAGACGCCCACAAGGGACTAGAAATAGTCCAAGAACTAGAATGCATGCATTAGACTAACCTTTAAAGGGTTAAAGTGTTGGTATTTGTTTGTGGCAATGTGTAGAACCAAGAGGAGTGCAAAAAGGCCCTAGAATCAAGGGAGAAGTGCAAAAAGCAGGTCCTACAAGGCAAAAAGCACCAAGATGTGGGCGCCTACTTTATGGAGGACCCCACAATGCCAAATCAGCAAGAAATTTCAGCGCAATTTCCAAGAAAAGCCCGCTTTCTGAGAAAAGTATGCCTAATTTAGGCTTAGGAAAAAGCTAAAAGTGAGACCCAGCTTAATAGGTGCCCACAATGTTCCCAAAAATAAAATATGTTAATTAGTTTTGCAAGGCGCAGGGATGGGAGGACCAAAAGTCCAATTAAGTGACGAAAATTTAAGCACGAATTAAGGCGGTGGCGTAGGTGGTTTGAGAACATTCGTTCAGGAACTATGTTCCAGAAACTTCTGGCTGCCCGAACAACTATTTAGAGGGGGGAGAAAAAGGCAAGAAGAGTGCCGAGAGGTCGGAGGAAGAGTGGGAGAGGCAGAGGTTGAGAGAAAGGCAGAGAGTAAGAAAGAGAGGTGGCAAATCAGCACGAGGAAGGCAGCATTGCAAAGAAAATTAAGTAGTTGCCTTCTCCATTGAGTCTCGAGCTGAAGGTTTGCTGCTGAGAAATTGAGCTTGGGCTCCATGGTTGGGCTGCATGGTTGCATAATGCATGGCCCTGGCTGTTGGGGGCTACATGAAAGCTTGGAGAACGATTGCCTGTGGGCGAGTTTGGGAGAAGCGAGGAGGGGGAAGGTGGACAGAGCTTCATTTTTAAAGGGGATAGAGGGAGGGGAAGTCAAAATTTTCAGGGGTGATGCTGATTCCTGAATTGCTTAGACAGCGAGGATGAATTTGCAGGCTGGATGCTTTCACATGCTGCACATGCATTCATGGACGGACCCGAGAGGGGCAATAGTATGTGAAGCTACATAGGTAGGCAAGCAGTTAGCGGGACAGGTGTTTTGGAATTTTGAACACAAAATTAAAAAAATCATGGCGCTAGTTTGATGGCGATCAGAGCTCTGTAGTGAGAGCTAGGAATTTTAGAAGAGAGTAGAGCCATTAGAAAGCTCTTGCTTTTGAGTTGGAGGCTAAGTCTATAAAAGAAGAGCCTCAGAGCTCTAGATCACAGAGATTGTACTCAGTCCATGCTCTTGTGAGAGCCAGTTCTACAAAGCCTTATTCTGTTGCAATAAAGACCTTCCGGGGGGGGTCCAGCCCTTATTCGCCTCAAATGTTTCCTTGAAAGGTGTTTATAGGATTAGCCATTGTATGGGGCATCTGAGTGCTATAATTTAACATATAGATGGTATGTAAACAAGGCATTTCAATGACTCTTGTTGTAGAGGATCCGTGAAGAGGACGTGCACAGTGGGCTTGCTACCCACAACTAATGGGAGGGTGTTTTTCCACTATTGCAAGAAGCCCACCAAATGCATTTGATCTTGCAGTGGTTGCATGTATTACGGCATGACCAATGATAATGTTGCCTCTCGCTTAATGATACGTGTGGGTAGACATTGACACAGTGTTAGGTGGGAACATCAAACAATTTATTAGAGAAATGGTGGATAGAGTGGTCAAGCAGGCGCACCCACGAGCAGCAACGGTGGAACCATGGCTACTTGTGGGCGACAGGCTGCTCCACCTGAGGGATTGACGTGGGAGCGCTGGGCTTTGTCGCTTACAGAGCCGCCGACTCCAACTATCGTCCACGTACGATCCATACTGGATCTAACCAACCGCCCATCCTACCCCCCCTACATTCTCGACAGTTCATCTATGTAGGTAGATGCGGAAAAACCAAATCAATACAAATCTTAGATTTGATTGAATGGAAAATAAGGGGTAGGGGGCAGGGGGGAGGGTAGGTACACCTCAACAACCCCAACAGGCAAAATCGTCTTGACGATAAGGAGTCGATTCCAAGTTAAGGGATTTAACGTCCCCTGGACTAACTATGAATCATAGATGTACTATCAAAGTCCAGAGGATTGTCGCTGCAAAATTGCCCCTGTCCAAGAATTTACTGCTGTTTCATCCACACTACCCAATGCTGTGCGTTTGGGAAGCTGCTCTTCAATGGCCTTTTGAAGTCTCTCCTTCGAGAGTCAATAGCTTGCAACCATCTCCCTAATTGGAGAGTAATAGAGCGCTTCGAGAGCAACCTTCATTGTAGGCTCCTATGAGGGGAGCTCGATCGGGAGTGGAGTGGTGGCCGTAGCAAGGTGGCTGTCAAGGTGTTGTTAGCAAGGCGGCTGTCAAGATGGCATAGCAAGATGTCCTTAGCGGCTACTCTAGAGAGGAGATCCCTGCTATCATCGACGTAAGCCCCTCTGCTACACTAGAACTATGAGTTGTAGGAATCAAGGCATTGACGCTATACTCTGAAACACAGCAGCAAGACGTTGCACGTTCGATAAGAGGCCTATGCAAGTGACTAATTGTTGGTGTAGGCTGAGTCATGTGTGCCATTTGTTGCTAGTCGGTAGATGTAGCCATTTGTTGCTAGTCGGTAGATGTAGTCTGCTTGTGCGTGAGGCACATTTTGCTTGAGTTTGTGTGGAGTATGGAGGAGTAGGGAAGGTGCCAAGAGTAATGCTCTGATACCAATGGTAGGGGCAGATTAGAGGAAGAGGATAGAAGAGCGGAAGGGAGAGAAGATTGAGGGGAAGAAGGAAGGAGAAGGGTAGGAGAGAGAGAGAGGAAGAGGTAGGAAGGAGAGAGAGAGAGAGTAGGCTGCAAGTAGGAGGAAGAAGGGAGAGTAGATAGGATTAGATGTCACATCAAAAGTACATTGCAATGAGGGGAGGGTACTTATATAGTACCTCCTTATCCCCTTTGACCTTTCTATATTCCAAACACCCCCAAGTACTAGTAATCTTAACCATTACTAACTTAACCTTCATTACATTAATGTCCATAGGAGACTAACAGGTCTATGGGACAGCGAAAAACCCAGCTAGTACATCCCCTGTACAGAGCAGCTTCTCCACATTATAGTCTTATAGTCAAAAACATAAGCAGCCATACATCAGTTTAAGACTGAGAGTCTTTTGATTTGGTTTTAAACTCCTTGACGAGTGCTACACCCTCACATTTTCCATCCTACCATGGTCCCTTTCAACTTGTAAGTAACATTGTCAGGGAAGCTTGATCTGTAAATCTGGTGAGTCAAGTGTAATGATAGCATGTTCTCTAGAATGCAGGATACTAGTTGCTTTGGCATTTTCATCATTGTCAACCGTCCAATGCTGGGCATATCTGCTTTGACATGTGCTAAAGTCTCACTGATAGGTTCCTCCTCTTTGTAACCAGTCTTCAGGGAGCCCCCCTATTCTAATCTTCATTGCATTGTCACGTCTGGCTTCATGCTCCTTAAATCTCTTCTTGAATATCAGTTTTACTTGCCTTGGTATCAACCTCCACAATCACTTCTCTCTTAATTGTTTGTACTTTAGTGTGTGTTTAATTTAGAGACTAGTTGAGGAGTATGGGGTGAAGACCTTGCAAGTGTTCATTACGTCAACTATTACTGCCTGTTGCCAGGACCTGAAGTCTAGCTGTCACAGCTGCCAACTGCAGCTTTAACTCACTTACCTCCTTCTGTAAATAGATGTGTTCTTGAGGTCGAACGATGGGTCAATTAAGCCCCATACAATGTGGTGTGGGATGTGGAATCACAAACTTCTTAACTTATATGCATAAAATAGATGTGCAGACTCATCAATAGACAATGAACCAGCCAGATAGAGAAACCACCAAAATAATATATTTCTGTCCAAAACTATGGACACAATACAAAAGAGAGATCCAGAGTCCCACCAATGGTGTGGTCCTCTGATCTTACCACAAGGTACTCCTATCTGCTGGCTATCTCTAGACTCGAGCCCGCATGCTCCA
This sequence comes from Dipteris shenzhenensis, assembly GCF_047967505.1. Lineage (NCBI taxonomy): Eukaryota > Viridiplantae > Streptophyta > Polypodiopsida > Gleicheniales > Dipteridaceae > Dipteris > Dipteris shenzhenensis. Next base: position 795,281 of record NC_141620.1, on the reverse strand, counting down.
CCTCGAGCGTCTGTAGACTTTCCGTCTAGTGTGTTCTTCTCCACCTTACTGCCTGTGAATCAGCCTAGGTGGGCAGCCCCTACCAAGCTTTGGCTGCAGCACACAGGTCCCCTTGGTCCTCCTGAGTGTAGGCCCCAAGATAGCTGTTCCACTGCTCCAACCTGCTTGTGACTGGCTGCTCCAGAAGATGATGATCTCAGCAACCTTCTGCCCTAGAAGACAGCCAAGGTCCAGCCCTTCCTGGCTAAGTCTGCAGCCCTTCAAGCACCCTCTCACCTCCTGGATATAGGCCCAGAGGGTGGCTTCCTGCTGCTCCTTTTTGCCTCCTAGATTGCTGGCTGCTGGATGATTTATGAGGCCCAGGGCCTCTCCTTTTATAGGCCCCAAGGCCTGCTGCAAAAACCGACTGGCAGACCCCTTCTTGGCCGACTTTTGTCTGCCCTAAAAACCGACCTGGTTGGCTGCCCCTACCAGCCCAACCAGGGCCCTATATAAGGGTCTTTTCTAGGCCCTTTTTCAGCCTTTGTTCCAGGGATTCAGCCCCCCTGGCCAGCCCATCTGCAGGCCTGATTTGCTGGCTCCAACCAGACCCACCAGCCTCAGCCAATGGCCGACCCAAGTGCTGCTGCTCCCTTCCATGGTTGCGCCACCTGTAGGCTCTGTCGCAGGCTGTCCATCTGCACACAGATGCCCTCCACATAGGCGCCTTTGTCTGTGCAATCCCACGCCATGTCTGCTGCCCCTGACTGACCTCCTGCCAGGTTAGATCCAGGACTTGCTGTCCCCGCCTTCTGCTCCTTCCACAGGTTCCGTCTATTGCAGCCATGCTGGTCTCTTTGATGTGAGGTGCTGCCCATGTGGCAGCCCCCTCTCTTTCTTTTCTCTTGGGCACATCCTGCCCTTGGTTTCCCTCCCCCACGCTCTCCTCATATGGGGGCTTACAGATGGGGAGGTGACCATTCCAACAGCCATACATGAGATTACCCCTAGGCTGAGACTAACCCCAGGCTGGGCTAGGGGTTCAGCCCAGCTCGGGGTTAGGGAAAAAAAGGGGAGAAGCTGCTACTACTGCTGTTGCCGCGACCCCCCTTGGAGTTGCTGCTAGACTTGGAGAACTAACGAACTGTGTGCTGCTGCGAACTGAATAATTGGTGACCTGTTTTTGTGGCATGCTGGATCTGCTGGTGCTGCCCGCAGCGACCTGTTGGGACTGTCTGCTATGACGTGACTTGTCTGTACGACCTGCTGAGGCAGAGAGCTAGGCTGAGGTGGCGGCAGGAGAGCTAGGCTGAGGCGGAGGGAGACTGGGGAGCCAATAGAACAAGATAGATTTCAGGTTACCTTTGGTGAACTTCTGTCTACACAGGTCAGGTGGTGCTGGGTACTGGATAGGTTTAAAACAGACCTTGGGTGCTCTTTGCTTGGCAGGATCCCTTGCTTATCAGTGATGTTCATGAGGTGGTGAGTTGTGACATTCATTGGATGATATACCTGATGATGGTATATAGGCATCTGGAAGATCCTAGCGGTTGATTTGGTTTGGATGCGAGTGGTGCGGTCTTCATTTTACCTATATTCCAAGTGGGCTTGGAGTGTTTGAGAACTTTGTGGAGTGGTACCTTAATGTGCATGAATTGCAGCTAATTGGACCAGAGTGTGAGTATGCGTTTGGCTTGTTTTGGAGAGCTGACTGATGGAATACTGGTTTAATCAGGTTGGGTGGAGGCCCACAATGGGTAGTGAGAGGAGGTGTTGGAAGATGAGGGTCACTACCCCACTTGTAAGCCCCAAATGAGGAGGACATGGAGGCAGGACACTCGCAAAAAGTTTCGGCTAGAAAGGGAGTAATCGATGAGGTGTCACATGCGGGCAGACACGTGTAACAGGTATGAGCTAGAAGGCGCTGCCACATGGGCATGCGTAGGAGTTACCGCGTGGGCAGATCAGAGGGTTGATGTGCATGGCCTTATGTAAGCTCTGGAATGGCCAGATAGAGGTCAATCAGAGGCTGGACAGACAGCTCTGGGTTGGGTCGTAACAAGGGCCTGGTTTGCCATTATGTGCGGGGGGGCAGGGTGGGTCAGTGGGCCCAAGTGGGGTTGGCTGAGCTGACATTGCCAGTGGACAAGTTGGCCACTCTGTGGACTGCTCAGCCAGCAGCAGCATCAATAACATACATCCAGAAAGCCTGGAACTGCTCCAAGCTGTCTCCAGACACAAGCTCGAAATGAGCCCCTCTCAGGTTCAAACCCTGAGCCCACAAGGTCAATGATGCTTATGTTCGTATGGCTTCTTGGTCTCTAACATGTGGTCTTTGACCAAGTCACTAATCCTATCTAGCATCATGCCTCTTGTTCTCCTTAAGGAATCCTTGAAGTAACAAGTCCGCAGAACTCTATAGAGCAATTCACACTAACCAGGTCCACCAACCAATAGAAGGCTCTGAGTGCCGCTGTTAAGAAAACAACTCCTGTACATGTTTGGAAGCTTTTCATCCTCCATCCTAACAAGCATTGAGCACCAAACATGCTATTGTAATCAACATACAAACACAGAGAGATTACACACCCTTGGCCTTCATATATTTGCTTGCTGTCCAAAGATGTTAAGTATCCTTACTGAAGTATCCTAAGAATAGATGTGAGCTCCATAGCCAATACTCCAGTCAGTGCCAATCACCAACTCAAATTTCGTCTCAGAGTCGCCTTTATCCTGAGGAAGGATACAAACCTTTCCTCATATTGGACATGAGTATTGTCACACTTGGATCTATGCACCCTACCAAGGCACTACTGGGTGTAGTCACAAAGGAAGACTCACCTCGTATAACATTAGCTGAATGCTTTGCAGGATTCCTCATGCTTCTTCTTTTGATCAGCCATTTTCTTTCCACAATCTCTTGCCAGATGTCCAGGCATATCACAGTAATAGCATTTCCTTTTCTACTTCTTATTGTCTCTGTTAGAAGAGTTTCCATCTTCGGAAGCGTCCTTGCTTTTCTTACCGGGCTTGACTTTATCCTTCCTCTTTCCTTTGGTGTTGACATTGAACGCAATCTTTATACTAGATTTATGGCTGGCTGGTGAGCTCGCCAGCTCCCCCTTTCTGATCAATCTATCTATTATCTATGGTTGATTTTTAGGACGAACCTAGGCCTGGGCCTAGCTAATCTCTCTTTGGGTGCCCGTTTCAGTAGGCTTTGCATCTTCCCTACTTCTAGCTTCTGGAGAAGGGCGTTTCTGCAGCCCGTTTCAGTAGGCTTTGCATCTTCCCTACTTCTAGCTTCTGGAGAAGGGCGTTTCTGCAGCCCATGACATGGCTGCTTGTGTGGAAACCTTGCAGCCCCACAGCCGGCAGCAGCAGGCAGCAGGTCTGCAACAGCACGTTTATAGCAGGTACAAGTGCTGGACATGTCTTCATAGCAGGTAGGTCAGGTCTGCGCAGCAGGTACAGGTGCAAGATTGGGCCTGCACAGTCAGTAGAGGGCTGATGTCAGCCTGTATGGCAGCTGACATTGGCAAGAAAGTAGCCGTACAGGTCGGCATAGCAAGCGACAACCAACCATATGCTGTAGCCTGTCTGAAGTATTGTCAAGAATGATTGTTTGTTTTAGTTGATACCATTGTGAAAGGTAGCCTTCTTTTTATCATTTAATATACATAAAACTTGAACAACTTCATCTATGGGTAAGAAATTGCCAGGATACTACTGCCTATCGTGCATCAAACATGCACACGCAAGCACATGGAGAAGCACAATGAGATCTGGAAAGAACACACTCGGATGTATAGCCGAAGCACCATGTATATATATATATTTGAATCACGTACAAAGGTGCCCTGAATGTACCAACACCTCCAGCGTACATGAGCGGTAAGGTACCGCTAATGGCCTGCGTATGCTGCATCCTCTGCTGTGGAACTCTCCCTGGTGCCATGTCCCTCTTCGTAGGCTTCAGTCACTGTTCAAGGGAGCCACACTATGCTCTTACACACTGCCCTCTGCAGTGCTCATTGTTGTGCCTTGGCTGAATCAAGCGTGTGTTGATCTGCTCACTGGAATGCCAAATGCATCCCCAAGGGATGTCCTTTATAGGGCACAAAGTCTTTCACACATGATGACTGGCCAATCCTGATGGCCAACCAGAACAGGGGCTGGTCGATTGACAGCTGACCGCCCTTGCTTGCTGCTGACTGCTCCAGACCTGACCAACCTCTTCAGGCTTACCAGGGCCTGGTTTGGGGCCCATAAAAGCCCTCCGCCTGGTGCCTTTAGGGCATTGCCCTAGCCCATCTGGCCATCTTATGGGCTCTTTGCTGGGCTTAATACCAGCCCCATGAACCATGAACTCTCCAGTTGGACCCAAGAGCAGCCCCAAAGAAGGGCAGCTCCATGGCAGTTCCACGTGGACTGTTCAGCCCTAACTGAGGTGTCCTAATAAACACAAGAAGAAAGATCACATGCTGCCCATGTGGCAGCCTATGTGCTGCCCACATTCGAGCATCTCTACTGGTCTAACTCCTCCTTGTCCCCCCTTATGGGGGCTCTCAGGTGGGGAGTTGACCTCTATTACCCAACACAACATTGTGCTCTTTTTTTAAAAGCAAGCATCTACTTCTTTTTTGTCAAGCTTTAGGGAAATTTTTAATTTACTTGTATGCGATTTAGATGTATTTGCACTTCTTTCTGACTATCGCTTGTGTATTTGTTTGTGCTTCTAATTTGGCATCTTTTTGGAACAGATTTTCTTTTGCATAGGGATCAATAATGTTACTCGAACCTTAGAAAGGATGGCTCTCAGCTTGGATTGGAAGGCATTCCCAAGTTCTCTAGTCACAGGGAATGAAAGAGTACAAACAGAGGCAAGCTGCAACCAGAAAACTACAAGGGTTGCGAAATATGACGATTCTTTGAATCCCCTAAGAAAAACTCCTCGTCTCCAGGTTAGTGGTGTCAATATACAATGGAAAGCGGGTTAGGACAAAATTATAGTGTATTTATCATTATTTTTAAGCTGACATATTTATAAAGGATATTTTGCTTTTAGCTTCTTTCTTGAAAACTGCATTGTCTAGGCTTGTAGGGAGCTTGCCCAATGGTGAGACATTGTATATGTGCTGATCCTAGACCTCCTTGCTGCTCTTGTGCGCAGCCAATCTTTGAGGTGCAAAGGACCTGATCCCTGGCCTCCCTGCTGCTCCTATCGGCAACCAATTCAATGGGGACCATAGTTACAATCAAACATTTAGGGGTTCCAAACGTTTGGAGTTTCCAAACGTTTGATAAGTTTGAAAAAATGAGAGAGTTTCCAAACGTGGGTTTTTTTAATATGGTAATTTCAATAAAAAAATATGCTATGCTGCATATTTTGACAATGTCATTACAAATAATAATACACAGCTTAACAAGCTTGTAATTTCATTAAAATTCAGACTTTTAAAGCAAAAACCAGTTACAACTTACAACTTATAAACTTACAAGTTACAAGTTGCCACTGCCAAACCAGTCATATGTTGAGTTTTGACTCTCAAAGAGTTGAATTACAAAGCTTGGAAGTTGGAACTTGGCACTTAGGCCCATAAATTGAAAACAAAATTGCAAAGTCAAAACCTTTTTTCTAAAAAAAAACAGCTTACAATTTAGAACTTGCAAGCTGAAAAATATGAAACGTGATTTTGTCCCCATGTTAAGGCTAGTAACTAGTTACTAAATAGTTGGTAGCATCTAAAAGCTTTAAACAAACAAATCTATGCTATTGCTTCCATTGGTATGTCTTGGGTCTCTTCTTCTTCCTTATCTTCATCCTCATCCTCATCCTCATCCTCATTCTGATCCTTGTCATCCTCCTCGTCCATATCAAGCAATCCATCATCGACATCCACTATGGTGATTGGCTGCTCAGTCTCTAGCTTAGCTCGCAACTTCTCCAATGTGAGTAAGCGATCCACATCACGTTCCTTCTCAAGCATAGCCAGTGTGACCTGAAATTTAAAAGAAAGATAAGCCTTTAATCTTCTATGTTCTAGCTCGAAGAAGCTTCAAAATAGCCAAGAGAGATAGGAGATCGAAACTTGAAAGATCCAAAAGACTTCACTCTCCTCCATCTTGAGAAAACCCCGTTGTTTGATGTTTCTTGTGAGACGGAGATTTCACATATACCAATCTCTCCATCTGTGCGGGCTTCAAGCGATTCCGTTTCTTTGTATGGATAAGTGAGAATGTGGACCAATTTCTTTCACAAGGAGAGGCACTACTACCCTGTGAAAGGATGCAGATGGCTAGTCATTGTAGCTCTGGAGTGCTAGCTCCAAAAGATTCCCACCACTTCACTCCTGTGGCCATAAGTGACTTGTCCTTTGCAGCCATACGTGAGAATGATCCCTCACAATCACGATACATATACAATTGGTCTATCAATTTGGCCTGAAATGGCCAGCAACAAGTCCCAAGTTCCAAGTTCCAACCAGAAATTAAAATTCAAGAAACTTTGCTACAGCTTATAGCTTGCATAAATGCATCCTGAAGCATGTGCCATATCACTTAAGCCTTACCTGCAGCTCCATATCATTTTTGCTATACCGCTCAATGGTGGTCATCCAACCACTTTGCACCTCTTGATCAGTTTCCTGACCCTTGCCTCTCCAAACTGGATGAAGGATGAATGCAGAAGCATGCAAGGGAGAGTGCATCATATTCCACCTAAGTTACAAAATATCATTGATGTATATGAGTTACTAATAACTATCAAGTATCTACTTAAAAAATGCACAAAAATGATTACAACTTACAAGTAACTCATAAAAGCCCACCTTGACACACATAAGTCGTGTACTTTTTTCACGCGATCCGCTGAAATATTCTTCATGGCATCAAGCTCCTCCACCATCTTGTCCATGAGTTCATAAACAAATCCCATGGTTGCACCCTCTCGATCCACAAGACGGAGAAGCTTCAAGATGGGAGCACACAAGTTCTTTATGATAAGGCATTGCTCCCAAAATGCATTGTCAAGGACATGCTCTTCCACTTTTTTGCCTTTTTCTATTTTGGAGGTCTGCCATCTTGTCCATTCTTCACTTACAACCATCCTCCTCAATGCTTGCCTTACATCTATTAAATTGCCCAAACTATGTACATGTAGGCAAACCTAGTGTCACAAGGCTTTAACAACTCATGCTCACTCAAAGAGCGGAACATATGTAAAGCTCTTTGCTTCCTTGTGATGAATGTTACAATCATCCGTGCTATGTCAAGCACAGGCTTCACCCAATCTAACTTGCCGATGTCCTCAAATAGCAAGTCAAGACAATGGCAAGTACAACGAGTGAAAAAAATATGGGGATAGTCCTCCTCAAGCATATCTCCAGCAAGCACACAATTGGAAGCATTATCCATGACAACTTGGACTACATTTTCTGACCCCACCTCTTAAATAACCTCTTTTAGGATGGTGAAGATGTACTCACCTGTCTTTAAGTGGCCACTAGTGTCCACCGCTTTCATGAAAATACCCCCATGGATAGAAGTTACCATGAAATTGATAAGTGGTCGCCTCCTAGTGTCTGATCAGCCATCGGACACTATTGTGCAACCATACTTTGGCCACTTCTCCTTCACCACTTAAAGCTCCTTCTTAATGGACTTCACCTCCTCCCTAAGGTCTTTAGTGCGGAAGGTTTCATATGAAGAAGGTTTCCATGAAGGTCCAACCTCCCCAACTGCGTTGACAAAGTCCAAGAAGAAAGGGCTACGAATTAAATTGAAAGACAAATCCTCCGCAAAAAATATTTTCCTGCAAGCACTCATGGCCTTCTCTCTTGCAGCCACTTGCCAAGACTGTACAAGAGTATGTTGTTTGCTCCCATAGGTTGGAAGCTTATGCCGCTTGTTACTTGCTTTGTGCCCAATATTGGAAGCTCCTTCCATCTCCACAAAACTACCATCGTCTTCTACCAAAACTGCTGCACCAGTTGCAGCATCTAACCGCTTGCATATTTCTACCACATTAGGTGGAGGAGCTAGGCAAGGGTTAACTCCTCTGGACTCAATGCCAAGAATATGCCCACGGATTCTATGTGGCCCTCCTTGGTAACCATGACCACAATACACACACTTGCACCTCTTCATTCCACTTGTCCCATTTCGAGAATCACCTTCAATCTCAACATACTCCCACTGAGCTCCTTTGATCCTACCCATGATGAGGGCTGAAAGTTGAAACTTGAAACTGCAAGACCTTGCAATTTGCAAATTACAAGTACTTAGAACTTAGAAGTTAGAATTTATAAATTAGTAGACTCAAAATAACTCTGTATGTAATAGGTTCAAGGGGCTGATTTAAAGAAGCAAGTTACAAAATTCAAATAGAGGTATTGAACTTTCAAGGCTGAAGCCTCTAAAAGACTAAAAGTTAAAACTACCTGAGCAGTGAGGACTCAGGAGGTAGAGACTTGAAAGTTGAGAGTCGAGACTCTTCACTCGAGGCTAGAGCTTGCAGCCTGCAAGGATGCTTATAATGTATATGATATATCTGCAAATTGCAATTTGCACCTTGAAAGTAATGCAAGGCTAAGGTCTAAAGCTATCTGGAGATTCCAAACTGCAAAGTTCAAACAAGAGTCAAGACAATAAAAATAATTATAACTTAAGTGAAGCTTGAAGTTTCAACTTTCAAGTTTCAACAGGCTGTAGCATTCACTTGCCAACTTTCAAGCTTCAAAGATAGGTTCTAAAGGTTACAGCAGCAAGAAAATTACCTTACAAGAGAGAACTCAGCATGGGGGTTGGAGCCTGGGACTGCACAGTCCAGTAGAGCCTACAGTCTCGACTCTAGTCTTGACTCTTGAGTAGCGTGTAGAGCAGTCACCACTGACTAGTGGGCTGTATGACTTGGGCTGTAGGCTCAAGGCTGTCGAAGACTAGAGCAGGCTGCAGCCTGCAACATGCAACCCGTTACCCTAGGGCCTGCACTTCCAATGTAGGAGGTACAGAAGGAAGTACGGAAGCTGTCGCGCAGGTGTGGGCGTGGAAAAAGAGGCGAATTTGCATATTTTATGACTTTAGGGTTTTTTCAAGCGTGGGTTTTTCAAACTTGTGTACTAAAAGCAAAGTTTGATTGAAGTTTCCAAACGCATGTTTTTCAAATGTTTCCAAACGTTTGGTAAGCCAATCAAACGCGTTTGATGGTAACTATGATGGGGACCTTTTTAGGGCTGTATGCCCCTTTGTTTGGTGAAGGGTACACGGCACACCCGACCAGACTCAGACTGGACCGATCTAGTCTATGAATGCCAACCTGCAAACACGCTCAAGAAGAGAAGGAAGACAGGGAGCTTACTGCTTGAGAAGAGAAGGAAGAAAGGGACCGACAGCTCCTCATTTCTCTACTCCGACCAGCCGGGGGGGGGGGGGGGGTGTGGAGGAGAGACTCCCACCTCCAGTCAAGCCTTCCTTGCCAGGGAAGCTCAACTTCACACGGTAGGATGGTAAGCAGGGATCCTTAATGTTGACTTCGTGGCTTAATGAGTTTGAAAGTTATTTTTCAGTGATGCCTACGAACAACGACGAGTGTTGCATCTTAGCATCCATGCACCTTATAGGCGAGGCGGTCACCTGGTGGCTTAAGTGGTAAAAAGACCACTATGATGCAGACGAGGAGACACCTCTTTAAAGCTGAACGGAATTCGTGAAAGATCTCCCATCACGGTTCCTGCCATCCTAGAACTTGGACAAGCTTCAAAGTCAGTAGTACGTGCTACACCAGGGGGACACCAAGTCAGTGAATCATTATGCCAATAAATTCACTCAGGTGTGCGTACAATTGGAGCTGGAGGACAATCAGAAGCTAAACAAATTCCTTAATGGTTGTATTCAGACATCCAATGGTACGTCCGTAGTTTTCAGCCACAGGACTATGAGTGTGCATACGAGCTTGCTCATAACTTTTAGCTCATGCACCAAGGTCAAGGACCCAAACAGGTCAACAGTAAGAATCCCCCAGATTCCGCCGCTCTTGATGGAGGGAGGAAATCTAGCACGGGGCAACAGAAGCGAAAGACAACGACAACTATGGAGGGTACTTGGACGCAGCAGCCCGAGCTGCCTATGCCAAAGAAAACCACTGCTTCTTGTGCCATGAGCAGGGGCACAAAAAGCTGGATTGCCCGTATTTTAAGAAGCTTCAGGCATATGGAACCACAAAAAGTGGTTCTTCAGTAGCTTTGACTCCAGCCAAAACTATCTCAGTGGTTATAGAGGAGCTCGAAGATCAATATTAGGGAGACTCAACAATTTTCCACGTTGTTGAAGTTCTACGGCCATATCAACGGCCAAAAAGTCCTTATTGTCGCAGATTCAAGGAGTTTCGAGGACATCATTTCTACCAAAGTCATTCAGTGAGCCAGGTTGATTCGCACCCCCTCAGATACCATCACCTCAAATGGGGCATTCATAGGACAGCAGGCGGAGAGCGACAAGGTGGCCTCAGTAGCAACTCTGAAGATAGGAGGATGGGTAGATACCCTTACTTTCAGGCTAGCACCAACTCAGGCAGTAGAGAGAATCTTGGGAGCCCAATGGTGACACCAGTTCCAAGTTTGTCCGGACTATCAAGCTCTAGACCCCAAAATTCCAGATCATGAAGGTAAGTTCATCACTTGGCTAAAGAACAATTTACCTAGCCCTTTGATTCACAATCTAGATGGCACTCCAGATCCGCAGAGGAGGAGAGGCATCATATTCTATGTCAATGCGACCATTACAGAAGTTTCAGCCAAGGACCCGAAAGCTTTGCTTCAACTGTACCAGGAAATTTTTCTCACATCGAGCCTTACTCCACCCTTACCACCAAGTCGGCCAGAGGACCATCGTATTGAGCTCTTGACTCCCCAGGAAGCATCGTTACTGTCTTAGCAAGACGATGGAGGAGGAGGTTGAGCAACAGTTAGAGGAGTTGTTACGCAGTGGCTTCATGACTTTTTAGCAGTTTGGCGGGATGATCGAGTATCAGCCACCGAGAACATTGTGGTAGATGCTCTTAGCAGACGAGGAATGGTCACCTCTATTTCCATAGTATAGAAGTCTTCTATACCAGAGATGCGCAACCAGTACCATACGGATCCATTTTTTCAGACACCGTGGTACAAAGTCATGCTAGACACATGCCCAGGCGACTATGCTATACATGACGGGTGGTTGTTCTTCAAAGAACGCCAATGTGAATTGCCCCCACACTATGCTACCATCCTCTATGATATGCACGATTCTCCAGCAGGCGGACAGAGATGAGTTGCAGGCACTCTCGAGAAGATCGAGCACAAATTTTTCTGGCCTCATTTATGCAGTGATGTTCATCACTATGTATCTCATTGCCATCCACCAACTATCGGTACCAATAACACCATGTGTTTGACCATTGTGGATAGGTTTAGCAAGTTTGTCATGCGTATTCCATGCAAGGGTACCATCGATGCACATGATATAGCTCGTCTTTTTCTTAGATGGTTGTATCCAATGTGTGGCATGCCCCATATCATTGTATCCGACAAGGATTCCAAATTCACGAGTAATTTTCGGAGAGACCTATTCGATAACTTTGGTACCAAACTCAGCTTCTCCAGCAATTTCCATCCGCAATTAGATGGCGAGACAAAGTCTACAACCACTTATCATTCAACATTCTGAAGTGCTATGTTGCAAATGCTTAGTCCAGCCGGGAACAATATTTTACCCCTAGTACAAGGGATCCTGAACAACACCCATTCTTCCAGCATGGGTCGGAGTCCCTATGAAGTAGCTTTCGGCAAGAAATTCAAGCCCCTTCTCACTGGGACATCTGAGAAGATATACAAAGTCGATCGTATCATAGAGACCTATGAGAAGATCATGGAGTCAGTAAAGGACCGCATCGCCAAAGCCCAGGAGACCTACCAAACGCAAGCCAACAAGCATAGGCGTGACGTGAGTTACAAGGAAGGGCAGTGGGTCTATCTTCGGATCATGAAAAAGTGTCTCAAGCAAATTGCAAGGTGCCCACTGCCCGAAGCTTTCTCATTAGAGTTTTTGACCCTCTCCAATCATTAAGGTTGTGAATGATGTGGCCCTGAAGATGCAGTTACCTTTGACATCGACCATGCATCCAGTTTTTCATGTGTCATGGCTCAAACCATATGTGCGTCTGGCACTTATCACAGTACCACATGTGGAGCAGCCTGAAATTGTTGATGAGGCCGAGGTCGATGAACTGGAGCAGATTTTTACCTCAGACAACGCTTATATGAAGGTCAAGTTCAAGCAGAGGGGCTCCCACGAAGTACCATGGTGGAAGAATATTTTTCCACAGGTTATCCAGACCTCCTTGCAGCGTACAAGGCGGCTTTTTCCCTACCCTAGTTCAAGTTTCAGTAAGGGCAGCAGCCATGCAGGCATGCCACATAGACTGCCACGCAAGCAGGCATGTGGGCTGCTGTACAAATAGGTGCAGAGTTAGTCTGCGATGATGTCAGCCACTTCGCGATGACATCAGCAGTCAGTGCTGATTGCCACCTCATCTGGTCAGTGCCACATCAGCAAGTTGGGAAGTGTTCCAGGGTCGGTACAGCAGACTGATCCAGTCGGTACAAGTAGCCCTCCAGTCGGCCATTTTCCAGGCCCAAGGGGGCCTATAAAAGGCAGCCCCTTGGCCCCTCATTTCTCATCCACTTCTAGGCCTTCAGTGCTTAGCTGAGCAGCCAAGATTCCCCGCAGCAGACCAGCAGGTAGCCTTGGATCTACAGGGCAGTGTGCACTTACATCCACAGCATCATTTGTGTATTGAGTGCATCATTCTATCAGTTCAGTTAGTGTTGAGCAGGAGAGAGAGTGAGTCAGTCTATCTCCCGCTACAAACGACCCCTCACCAACCCACCGTGTCACGGGGACGTGATGGCAACGTGATTAAACTAACTGCAACTGAATTTGGCCTAAGGCTGCTGGGCTAGGGGCATTAATTGATGTCCAAAGGGTACCTATGATTAAGTGCGCAACAAGTGCAATTCCTAGTGCTATTAGCTTGGTTCCATTCACTAGGGTCATGTTTGAAAAAGTAACCCCCTAGAGGTTCTATTCACTAGGGTCATGTCTTCAAAAGTGACCTCCTAGAGCCATTAAATGCCCACATCCACCTTGGGTCAAACTTTGCCATGTGTCCTTTGTGTGTGTGTTTGAGCTGTTCTGACTTGTGGCATCTCTGTGTCACATCTAGAAGCACCTGGAAGATCCTGGAACCCTATCCTACCCTATCCTGCTGTTCTGGGTCTTCATCCCTACAAAGCAGTCTCATCTTGAGAGCGTGCGGATTTGTGGAGCTCCCTGCTGCTGGCTGAATGCGTTTCTGCTGATTTCTCCACGACAGATTTTCTCCTACTGGTGTCTCCTGCTGCTGGCATTCTCATTGGGCTTGGACGACTTCATTCTGGGCCTTTTCTGATGGTTTTCTCGACATTCTTTGCGACAGATTGCTGCTTTTTCACTGTTTGAAGCCATAATCCTGGTTGCCTATCTCCTAGCTCCTGTCTAGTGCTGTGCACACTGAATTTGGAGGTTGCTATTGGCTGAAATTCTCAGTTGGATGGGCGACTTCATGGCTGGTTGGTTGCTGATTGCTGGTTGACTCTTTTTGTGATTCATTCTGATGCTGGAAGGCAGTCAGGGACAGCCTCCTCCTGTGACTGCTGGTCGACCATCTTCTGGGGCTGTTTCGAGCTGGAAACAGGCTCCATTTTCTGGCTGTACTCTTATCTTCTTCTATTGGTGTGTGCTTTTACTGTTTTTGCTGAGCTTTGGAAGGTTGGTTGCCTTGCCATTAGCCTGGAAGAGGATTGGGTCACTGGTTGTGATACTCGCTTCCTGGGGGAGCAGTGGCAAGCCTTGGACTCAGTGATGGCCTTGATTTGTGAGGATGCGTTGCTTGGTATGATGTTGGATCATTCCGTTTGTGGTATGCTTTGCTACTAAAGGGAACCAAGTGGATAGCACTAGGTGTTGGTCACTTGCACAACCATTGGTTGGCGTTGTATTGGGTTGCACTTGTGGGTGAGTTCAAGGAGGGAGTCCCTTGTAATTGACCTAACTAGTAAATAAAGAAATACTGCAAAGGGCGCCAAGTGTTGGGGCCAACAGGTGTCACATTGTATGCTTATTGAGTAGGGGCATTCCAGCCTCCTTGTTTCTATGATTCAGTGATGCTATGCTGTGGAATTGTATGCTTTCAGTATTGCATTTGGCAATGGCAATGGAATAAGCAGGCTGTATTTTGTTGTTGTGAGCAAGTAAAGTAGGGTAGAGAAAGTATCTGCTGATTTTTGTTGGCACAGCCATCCATTGCCTTTAATATGGAGCATGTAGGACAAGGTTATGATGCAGACTCAGAGTCTGAGCCAGAGCAGCAGTCAAGGGGAGCACACCTTGGAACAAGAGTGCAAGATGCAGCCCATGAAGGGCAGAATACACATGCTGATGTATTGGGGCAGCATGCTCCTCAAGGAAGCCAAGTACTACCACTTTTGGGGCAGCCAGCTCCACAAGTACATAACCCTGCTAGAGTTGCATTGGGTGCAGACCCAAGCGTACAGCCAGATGCCATGGCTGTGATGCAAATACAAATGGCTTTTGTGTTACAAGTTTTAACTCAGCTCACTCAAAGCTTCGCTAAGATTGTGCATAACCCAGCTCTATTGCCGAGGGCAGTGGGACAGCCCATACAGGATCTGCCACAGAGGCAAGGACCAAATGGGAATGAGCATGGCAGCAATGCTCAAAATATGCAGCAAGGGCAGCAAGCCCAAACACATCATGTGGTTCAGCCATCCCACTTTGGTGGAGGATCTATATTCCAGGCCATGACCACACAGCCAGCCCCAAATCCTATGTATGCTAATGTGGGGATGCAGCCTAGAAGCATGAAGGCAGTCCCATGGTGTCTCACAATCAAGCAATACCACCTGTGCCAGCAAATCTTGCTGTAGGGAGTGTTATACAAGCTCCAGAAGGACCCCAAGGACAGCAGCCTCCTTATTTGCAGCCCCCTAGTTATGATCATCGGTTAAGATAAAGGATTACAAGGAGGGAGGGGCAGTAGTGAAATTTGAGACCTTCGATGGACATGCAAATAGGATGAAGGCTCTCACCTTTTTGCAGTAGTTTGACTTGGCATATGCTGGAGGCTATTTCACAAAGTCCTCAAAAATCAGGAAGGCAGCCACATTCCTCAAAGGTAATGCGATGCAGTGGTGGTCCATCCTTCTTCTTTAGAGGCAGACACCTGCTACATGGGTTGACTTCAAGCAGGTATTCACAGCCACATGGCTTACCACTACATTTGAAGTGGATGTCATGACACAGTGGCATAATTTGAATGCCAGGGATTGCAAGAACTTGGAAGACTACAATAAGAAGTTTTGGGATGCACTTCTGCCTGTGAGCTCCTACAGAACAGTCTCCTTTTCAGACCAGGTAGAGAAGTAGTGTTGTGGTCTTCCTAAAGAGTTGAGGGACTATTGCACAAAGACACACATTTCCAGCATGTCACAGTTGATAGAGAATGCAAACACAGCTTACTCACTCGTGTAGGGCAGAGTCTCAAGCTTTAAAAGCCTTTTTAAAGAGGAGTACAAGAAACCACAGCAAGCTGGAAAAGTGCCTTCTAAATCAAGGTTTGTGGCAGGGCAGAGAAGAAAGCAGCAGCCCTCTTCCCTCACCTCTGAAGAGAGGAATAGATTGTTTGCTGAAGGAAAGTGTTTCCTCTACAAAGAGAGTGGTCACAGGGCAGCAGACTGTCCCCAGAAGAAGAGGAAGGAAGCTGCAGCACCACAGGCTGAACCTGATCAGGACAGAAGAGAGGACCCCAGGGGCAAGAGACCCAAACCAAGTGCTGACCACATCCCTGATATCATTGGGGGTGGGCTTGATGAGAAGAAGACAGAGACGTGCAGAGCATGGGGCAAGATACGGGACCAGAATCTGCTTGTACTTCTTTGACTCAGGAGCCAAAGCAAATTTTATAACTCCTAAACTTGCAGCTCAGTTGGGTCTTCGATCAGAGGAGATTGACCCTCTTTGTGAGGCCAATATGGCTAATCCGGAGCTCAATACCCCTGTCTCCTATCATAGGGAAGTTGTGGATTCACATTCAGGGCTATGTGGATTATGAGGATTTCTATGTGATGCCTTTACCTGAGTGTGATGTTTTGCTGGGGATGCCTTGGATGTATCATGTTCATGCTATCATTGATGCGCATGATAAGAAGCTTACTTTGACTTATAGGGGTAAAACCCAAGTCATAGATGTAAAAATGAAAGGGGAATCAGTCCCAATTGTATCCGCTTCAGCAATTTCCTCTATAATGAAAAAAGCATCTTTCAACATACTTGATATTTGTAAAAGAAAAGGAACCAATAGAGGATGAATCTAATCTCTCTAAGCTGGAAAAACAGCAAACTGAGTTTTTATTTCAGTTTCGAGATTGCTCTTCAAATGATCTTCCAAAGGAGTTACCTCCTGAAAGGCTAGAAGATCATACCATTGATATTATTCTTGGCAGCTCCCCACCAAATCGGCCACCATACAGAGTTAGTGCGGCACAACAGGAGGAGATCATGAGCCAAGTGAATGAACTGCTACAGAAGGGGCTGATTCAGCCAAGTTCTTCTCCATATTGTTCTCCCGTCCTATTGGTGCAGAAGAAGGATGGATCTTGGAGAATGTGTATTGACTACAGGGCTCCGAACAAGATCACTATCAAGAATCAATTCCCCATCCCACGCATAGATGATATTTTGGATCGATTGGAGGGATCAGCCATCTTCCGTCACATCGACTTGAAGAGTGGTTACCATCAGATACGTATCAAGCCCGAAGATGTACACAAGACTGCTTTCAGGGCTACTTTTGGGTTCTTGTGATGCCATTAGGTCTGACTAATGCTCCTACTACCTTCAACCGCATGATGGACCGGATTTTCAGAGGGCATAGAAAGTTTGTGGGTACATTCTTTGATGATATTATTGTGCACTCGAAGGATGAAGAGGAGCATAAGCAACATCTGGCAGTTGTATTTGCAGAGCTCATAAGACACAAGCTGCTGGTCAACACTAAAAAGAGTGAGTTTTTCATGCCAGAGATCCATTTTCTGGGACACTGCCAGAAAATGGACCCTGCCAAGATAGAGGCAATTAAGAATTGGCCTCCACTGAAGAACCTACATGAAGTTCGTAGCTTTCTTGGCTTGTGTTCATATTACAGGCGGTTCATACGCGATTTTGCTGAGATAGCTTCACCTTTACATGCTTTACAGAAGAAGGCAGTGCCTTTCCGTTGGGATAAGAAAGAAATTACTGCATTCAATGAGCTGAAGGAAAAATTATGCTTTGATCCTATTATCATTTTGCCAGACTTGCGAAAGCCTTTTGTTCTTCAATGTGATGCAAGCGGCAACAATGTTGGTGGAGTTCTTATGCAGGAAGGCAGAGTGGTTGCATATGAGAGCAGGCTGCTCTGAGATGCTGAATACAACATGAATGTGTATGAGCAAGAATTGGTAGCTGTAGTACATGCTCTTACTGTGTGGAAGCACTATTTATTAGGTGCTGATTTTTAGGATCACCAATTGTTGCGGTACTTTCTCACTCAGAGAAAGTTGTCAGAGAAGCACATGAGATGGGCAAACTTCCTTAACATTTTTCATTTTCGGATTGTTCATGTGGCTGGAAAGAAGAATGTAGTGGCTGATGCACTTTCCAGAAGGCCACATATGGAACCTATGTCCAAGAAACCATAGGTATCTGTAGTTACTATTGCTTATCACAGTGAGCAAGCAGATGGCAAAAGAATTCTTGAAGTTTATCTTCAAGTACCATGAGATGCCTGAGTCTATCTTGAGCAATAGAGATCCATGGAGGAGATCCACGAATGACCAATATGTTCTGGAGAGGCTTGTTTGATGACATGTGTACCATATCATCCATAGACTGATGGCCAGTCTGAAGAGGCAAATTCTACAACATTGGATTTGCTGCGTTGTTATGTGTGTAGGCACAAAGCAAAATGGGAGCATTATTTACCACTGATTGAGTATGCATACAACAACATAGTGCATTCTTCCACTGGTAAGGCACCATTTGAAATAGTGGAAGGTGGGAAAAAGGCTCCTCCCATTTTGCATACAAAAGAGAAGATATTTGTGGCTGATTAGTATGTGGAAGACTTGCGGACAACGTATGAAAAGGTGAAGTATGCCCTTCAACGCAGCCAGGACAAGTAGAAAAGAGCCGCAGATAAGCATCCTAGGAGCGTGGTCTTCAAGGAAGGTGACTGGGTATTGCTGTGTTTTCTTAAGGCACGTCTAAGGAGCAGGAGAGGGGAGGTAAAGCTGTATACCAAGCTGAATATGAGGTACTACGGGCCCTTTCAAGTTCTTGAGCAGATCAATGAGGTAGCTTACATGCTGAAGTTACCTAAGAATTGGACCATCCACAATGCTTTCCATGTTAGCTTGTTGAAGCCTTTTCATGGAGAAGTGCCACAAGATATGGCAGTTGAAGAGCAACCAGAAGTTGATGAGCAAGATGAAGTCTTTATTCCTGAGCAGATTGTGGCACATAAGGATCAGAAGATCGAAGGTAGAGTTTCCGGGCGCTATCAAGTGAACTTCTATTGTTATCTTCCAGAGCTTCCTGGCCACCAGGTGGCTGCACAGCTTCACCTTGCAAATAGGGTAGTTAATCCTTAATCCTCACCCACCTTGCCCGCATCTTCAATGTTTGGAATTTTCGCCTGTGCTCCCATAGGATTGAAACTCCTGGAACAGACTTGATTGAATCTTGGTCACCTTCCTTCTTGCAAAGATACATCGCAGGCCATTAGGCGCCTGCCACATGGCAGTTCTGGACGTAAAGAGCTGTTTGCAGGTCAGCATTCATAGACTGGGTCGGCTCAGTCGGTGGGTCTGTCAGGTTCATCCTGCATTGGATTGGCCAAACAAAGGGGCATACAGCCGAATTGGCTGGAGGTTGGAGCAGCAGGCAGGCCAGGGATCAGGGTCCTTTGCACCTCAGAGAATGGCTGCAGACAGGACCAGCAAGGAGGTCTAGGCACATGTATAGTACCTCACATGGGCTGCATTGCATTGCAGCAAGGAGGTCTGAGCAAGTGGTATCTGAGCAGCCCACTGAAGCTCCATAGGAGCACATGTATAGTACCTCACATTGGCTGCATTGCATCGCAGCAAGGAGGTCTGAGCAAGTGGTATCTGAGCAGCCCACTGAAGTTCCATAGGAGCACGCAGGCTGACAAACATTCTGAAGGCACTAGGACAAGGCAGAGCACAGTTCTTAGGTGCCAGGGTCCAGGCAGTACCCCTATCTGCTAGATGATGGCACACTGGACACACTTTTTGTATCAGGTTTTGTCCATCTTTGGAGAAATTTACACATTTACTCTTTGGTCATTGTTCAAGATCTGTGTCTGTATTATCTCTATCTATACTCGTGTGCACAACAGAAAGGAGAGAAATTTGAATTTAGCATTGTGTATTTCCTGGGCTAGGTTTCTTTACATGCTTCCGCTGCGGGAGTGTTGGCTACAGCAAGGCTGAAGCAACCACCATTTCTGTTTTCTAAAATGGTATCAGAGCCCGAGGAAGATTCAAAAGTGCGTGGAGCTTGGACCTGAGAACCTTTGGAGATCTCAGTTAGGGCTTGAAGTAATGGAAGTCAACTCCTATGTTTGAAGGGCAGGTATCTTTGCAAGAAGGAAGGTGACCAAGATTCAATCAAGTGTGGCTTAGTGAGGACACACAGACCCGATTGCTCTTTGCAGCCTGGCAACCTGTCCTACAGTCCTGCATGGCCATGTAGCAGTCCTTATTGGCCCGCCTTCTGCTTCAGTCATCTACTGCACATCCTGAAGCCTAGAACCTGCTCCATCCACGTGTCCATGTTGCTGCCCACCAGGTACAAGCCTCTGAATGGCCACGTACTGTCTGTCTTTTAGCCTTTTTGATTCCGTACTAGTCTGCTGCCCTCTGTAGGACCTGCTGCAGCAGTCATTATGCCTGCCACTTACAAAGCAGACTCCGATCTACCCATGTTGCTGCTGATTCATGTGTCCATGTTTCTGCCGACCAGGTACAAGCCTCTGAATGGGCACGTACTGTCTGTCTTTCAGCTGTACTGATTCCGTACTGTCTGCTGTCCTCTGCAGGACTCGCTGCAGCAGTCATGCTTGCTGCCAGCATGGCAGACTGACTGTATTCTCTGATCTGCCCACGTGGCAGTCTTTAGACGTGCTCACGTGGCTTCCCTCAGAGCAAATTATGCTGCTGGTTCACCTCCCCCATGTCCTCTTTTAGGGTTTCACAAGTGGGGAGGTGATCACAATAATCCCAACAGACATGTGCATCTTCTGCAGATGAACTGTTCTCTTTCTCCTTTGTAGTGTGCAATCCACTCCAGAAAGGATTGCTTCTATGACAACTTCAGAAATGTCACATGTGGGATAAGATTTGCTATGTCAAAGCTATCCATTATGGCTAGCTAGAATGGAGCCACATCATGTATGATGCTACACAAAATTCACACACGAGCTGGAGATACCAGGAGTTTAAAAGCCTTTGCATATGATGCAATAGAAATGAGAGCATGTGTTTGATATTAAGGATGTTTTATTAAAAGTCTATGACAAAGGTAAACAATAATAGAAAACCACAATGGTAATTCTGTATGAAGCAGCCTTGGAATATACATTGTGGTTAATTGTCCTTGAAAAATGCATTTTTCTAGTGTTGTGAATGCACTTAAGCTTCATCCTTATTTTGTATGTGTCTTTCAATTTACAGGCAGTTATAATAGCATCTGATGCCCATCCTCGGCTTCTTGTCAACCACCTACCTGATTTAGCTGCCAGCAGGAATGTACCTTTGCTTACAATCAGTGGTGGCCATGGAACCGGTTCAATAAGACTAGGCGAGATACTTGCTGTACGCACAGCAATAGCAATCGGTGTCAAGGTGACTTCCATAATTGTTTGATGAATTAGACTCATAATGTGTCACCAAGTTTTTGCAAGCCTGAAGCTTTCTCATACTGCTCTTCAAAGATAAGTTTATACTTACGGATGCATTTGAGCCATTTTTCCTTTTATTGAAGAAAACTCGTGCTGTGATTGCATCTGCAATTTCTTGTCCATGTATGTGCTTCTGCTTACTTACATTAGATGCATTGGATTTGCTAAATTTGCACAAGCTGGCCCATTTTGCTCCAACTCTCTTTAAAAATGTCATAAGGTTAAGAAATAAAGTGTAAACTTGGGGAACTTTAATGAGGTTCATCCATTCAGAAATACATGCACAGAGTGAGAGCGGTCTGTGTGCATCTTGATCTGCTTTTAGAAACCATGCCCTGATAGAAAATTCCACTGGACTGCTTTTGGAGTGTAGAGAGAGGTTTTCCCCCAGAATTCTCTTCGAGAAATTTTCTGCAAATCTGTTCATTAACTCTATACAGGGGTGGACATATGTCCCCCCAAGGAAAAAACTGTGGAAGCTATGGGTTTCCATTATATAGCAGAAGGCCAATGGCATTCAGTGGCGACCATACTATTTACATGTGAGTTCTAAACAAACAATATTGCATTTTAGCATGTTGACTTATTGTCATTGATTTGTTTCAGACAGGTGATTCAGCTATAAATAGGACTATTCAAGCTTTCCTGGAGGAAGTTGCTTGATCAATGGATGATTGTATTATAAGATCTCTGATGGCTTTACAGGTGGAGTAGATGTTGCTAAGTGCAAATTCTCTTTTTTACGAAGCAATCATTTTTGTAACTGTTAGACATTCCCAACTCCAGGGCAGGACTCGTAAGCTTGATTGGAAGACAGATTTTAAGGCTCTGTTATGTACATTAGGAGTTGGCTATGCTCATATAGGCTAAAATTTTGCAGGCCAAGCTCTTTAGTCAGCAGCATTTTGTATTAGGTTGCAGAGCTAGTTCTGCATCTCCAGACATTGTTCTGTCTGCTTTTTGCAAAGAGCTGTACAAATTGTCTCGTCTCCAATGTGTTGCTGTTTTTTATTGTTATCTGTCCTTAGCTGTATTGAATTTCTTTTTCTCAGATTCCTGTAGGATGTGTAGGATGAAATACTAGGTAGATATGTTTTTTATAACAGTATTTACTCTTTTTTGTTGAAATACGTGTGTTATTATAGGAGTGGATATTGATATGTGAAGATATATAAATCTTGGCATGCTTTTAAGAGTCCAAGTAAAATTTGGGATTGCAAAAGGCGAAGTTAGTTAGGGGCAACTGAAGACATTTAATGGATCATTTTTTTGGATCTTGGGGGACAGTGTCTTTTAGTGCAGAGCTTCTGACTTTGAAAAGTTGCAAATGTCACTTGACATGTTAATAGACAAAAGAGAATAAGAGAAGGATTGCATAGAGTTTCTGTTTGCCAGCGTTGGTCATAACATACTGCCTGACTGGATTCAAGTATGTGGTCATTTGAAATGAAACATTGTGTGTAAAGGTCTCGCTGAGAAGATAGCCAGTGTAGTACCATATGGAGTGCATTGCTTTCCCTGAATCCTGTGGGAGAGCATTATGACCTACAATTTCTCAAAATCATCCCACTCTTGTCTCTGAAGTCTGCCACCCAATGCCTCTTGCAAAGAAGAGGGACTTCATGTTAACATGTTGGAAATGTTCTGTTAGGAGGTCACTATTCCAACATGTAACATAGAACGTTTGAGTAAAGACAGGGATTTTTAAATCAACCGACTTTCAGGACATATACATGCTCATCAAATATGATTGACTAATGTGAATGTGCAGAGGGGGTATTTAATTTCATAATGAAACATGTACGCTTATTGAAGGGAAGTCAACAAATATGTAAGAACGTAAAATTTTAAATATGCGCGTATTGTATATACATGCTTGCTTGTAGGCGCTATATGCACTTTTAGATAATGTCTCTCAAGCTTTTCCTCGAGTCAAACTTGCATGTGTTGATTCCAAGTATACATAAGATCTAACTATCCTCTTATGACGAGGTATTGCAGATCATGACCTTGGGTCAATCCAGGTTGACCTTCATGTCGTGGCTCTCCCAAAAGGTGTGTAAGGTAGTTAAATGCCTCTTTAGTCCCTCCACTATGTTTGATATTATCACAATGACATCAGTATGGAGGAGAATGGGGATAACATCAACCTTGTCCCACTTTACAATATTGGATTCACCATTAGATATGCCAATGATAGCATTAATCCCCTTTCCTTGTGAAAATAACAATCTACTACTTAAGGGCCTTTCTTGCTGTTGCAATTAAAACACCCGTCTTCACAAAACGTTTTCTTTTCATAGTCAGTCTCCTTATGGACCAAGGTAAGACACCAAGCAGACCCATTCTTTTGACAAGTAGAAGACGGTGCACCCAGAGCAAGACATGATGGACCCATCAATGTGTTGATGCACAAATGAGGATTGTGGACTTCCCTACACGTTTACTAGACCAGGAGCACAACCAATGGGGGTGACTATGGCACTAGTCCATGGTGAGCTACTGCGAAGAGACCACATCTGACCACATAGGTTGAACAATGTCATTGCTTAATCATGAGCTTCATTCCTCCACAATATTGACCACCATAGGAGTCTTTGTTGTCTGAAACTTTTATCCATTTTCAATCGCCCAACGGACTTGGTTGCTCATACAACATATAGAGAACCGTCACAGTGATACCACATTGCATTCAAGTCTAAATATTCAGAATTGCTTTTTGTATTGTTCTCTCTCTCTCTCTCTCTCTCTCTCTCTCTCTCTCTCTCTCTCTCTCTCTCTCTCATATCATATCTCCATTCTCCACACACATGTTGAGCATAAAGTATTCTCATCAATCCTTATTGCATGGGCTTTTAAAATCCTTATTGCATGGACTTCTAAAATATCTTGTCAACATTAACCACACACATTGCAAATAAACCCCTTTGTGTCAATGTACTTATAAAATCTGTTTTTGATAACCATCTCACTAGATTGTGGAAGAAAATTTTCAATAATGTAAATATACCAAAGAATGCAAACCTTAAATGTCGGCTTCAATTGAATGATGTTTTCTACGCATTAGGTGTGGCCTCTCTCAAAGATTTTTAGACATGATTAATAATTTGGATTCCTTGCCTCATCTCTAGGTTGGGTGTAAATGGATGGCTCATATAGTTTTTATCCTTTGTTCTTGCCCATGACATTTGTGCTTTAGTGCAAGAACCTTTACTGATTTAATCAATGAGGTCAAGTAGTCACAAGTTGAAGGATGTGATGTTAACTATGAAAGATGCATATATGAAAGAGAAGTACTATTTAGACCTCATCCTTGGTTGGTTCAAGAGTAAGAATACTAATTTATGCAATCATTTTGAATGGTTGGCATACTTCACTACTTCTGGACAACTTGTCCAACCTCTATTACTTGAGGCAAAAGCTTTGATCAATATAGCTACATAAGAGATGACCCTTGGCACATGATGATCTTGCCAAAAATTAGTAACTGATTGAAATGTGGGAGCACTGCATACAAGATTTGAAGTCTAGTTTTATGATTGCAACGCTTTCACAAGAGGACCTTTGACATCCATTTTAGCTTGGAAAGGTGTTAGAAACCCCGATTTGGATCAAGTGACTCCCATTTTTATGCAATGGTGGCCCATTGAAAGATACTTATGTTCCAGAATTTCTTGTTGGTCCAAAAAGTAAAAGGACAAGAAGGGATGCTACATACTAGCCATCCTTGGGCATTATTGATTTTAAAAGAAGATGCCTAAAAAAGAAGATGATAGACATTTTCGTCGCTAAGAAGGCTTTGTGCCACATATCTTATTGGCTCCTCATTACCACAGTTGCAAATAGAAGCAACATTAGGTCTACACAAGGATGAAGATGATGTTCTTGTTGTAGTCTTGAGGAGGATGGACCATCCACTTCTTCATCTAGTTATTACTGCATGACTTGTGTCTTTTGTCACTCGCATTTAAAAGGTGAGGTCCTCCTTCTAGGATATCAAAGATTTCGTTGTTATGTTTCTCCTTAAGGGCGTTTGTGTAGAATAGGTGAGGTACAAACTGTTTTTGTGTCGGTTTGCATCCATATAGTTTGTTTAGAATGTGTATGTCATGCTCAAAGTGTGTCCTTATTCGTATGCGGTTCAAGATGTCAAGGAAGTTTTTGTTATCTTGTCACATTGGCTCCAGCAACTCGTAGTATTTTATGTGATCTCTCCAGACTGAGTTGGATGGTGTTAAGCCTTGTGTCTTATTGGAGAATATCCAGCTGTCCTTGGTGGGTCTTGCTTGGCACAAGTTGCCATAGAGTATAACATCTACCCCTCCAAATGGCTCCAGGTGATTATGTTTAATTTCACGCATTCGCATGTCGATTGCAGTGAACATTGTTTTCCCAACTAGTGAGATTTCATCAATAACCAACAAACCAAGTTCTGCATACATTATTGAGAGCGTTTACAGTTAGTCTAGTGTTAAGCCTGTGTTTTTTGTGATGATCAAAGGCAAGCGAAGTGCATAATGTATTGTATTTCCTCCTAT
This sequence comes from Dipteris shenzhenensis, assembly GCF_047967505.1. Taxonomy (NCBI): domain Eukaryota; kingdom Viridiplantae; phylum Streptophyta; class Polypodiopsida; order Gleicheniales; family Dipteridaceae; genus Dipteris; species Dipteris shenzhenensis. The sequence continues at coordinate 769,646 of NC_141620.1, read as the reverse complement.
GTTATATGCTGCGTTTCGAGTGTATGCTAGGAGAGGGGCTCTTGTTTTTTGGCCTTTTGATGTTTCGTTGTGCGAGTACTGGTGAATGAGTGCTTCAACTAGAAGTAAGAGTGTAAAAATTTTCCCTCTGCTTGCATTGCCTAAAAGGAAGATTTTGATTTGTTCTTTTTTGTTTCTCCGTTTCTTCATAAGATGTCGTAGATAATCATGCGTTGCTTACTATTGAGCTTTCTAAACAATGCGTAGTACTGTTTGTTTGTCATTCTCTCGTGCTTTTTCTCTTGTTTTGAAGGTGTGACATTATTCTTAGAAGTTATTGGCATGTCTATGCCTATGTCATGTTGATCATGTTCGTCTCGCTTACTTGTTGGATTAGACGATGTGCAGTCATCACTGCGTGCTCTTGTATGTTCTTGTAATGGAACTATTTTGTGTTAAACTTGTTCATGTTTCGGTCAATTGCATCTTTGTTGGCCATATATAAGTCACGCCAATTGTTGTTGCCATTGTCTGTTGTATGTTCCGTACATGTGAAAGGCAAGTAGAGCATACATGTTTCCATTTTTCTCTATAGTAATTTTCTGGATCCCTTACCTCATTGTAGTTATTCAATCATATGATTTTGTTTTTTTGCCATTTTTTTAGTTTGCTTGAAGTTGTTGTGTACTTGCTACAGTACTCTGCAAGGCAAATAGCATTTAGCATTGATGGTCTCCTCTTATATTTTGTAATGATGTCATCACAAAGAATGTCCGGGCTTTTTGGGTTCATTTTTTCCAGTTTAGCTTGACATTTTAATAGGAGTGTACATTCTTCTATAATGCTTGTGTTGATGTACTGGAACTCTTTAGTGCTACTTGTTAAGGGTAGTGAGAGCACGAGTTAAACTGCTTGTTGAGTGCTTACATGTTGTGTGTTTAATATTTCATCATACCCTTTTGTTTGCTGGTGCTCCTATATGACGTGCAATATGCGGCAGCTCCATGGGGATTTAATATAAATTGTATGTTTGTATTTGCTCCCCAAAGTTTAGAGAGTTTAGGATTGAAGTTGTTTGTGTAGATGTCTTTAGGATGCTGTTTTAGGAAGACCGTTGGTTGCGTTGCCTTTTGTCATAACGCAAGTGTGTATTCTACCGTTGTTAACTGCAAGTGCTATAAGAGAGAGTCAAAATCCATAGTTAGTACACGTGGTTCTTCCAATTATAGTGCAATGTTCTTGGCATTTGCAGCATGTTTTGTTGTGTCTATGTCTTGCCCTGGGAAATCAAAATGATAGCGTTTTCGTGATTTGTTGCATGTTTTACGGTGCTTGTGTTTTTGTATGTCTTTTTCAAGTTTGCTATTGCAATGTCTGTTGTCATGTATTTGTCAATGAACTTTGTTATTTCCTCCGTAAATCCATGCATCAGTGGTGCATCTTTGATCCATATTAAACCATGGTCATACTGTCTCCCTCTATTTTAAAACTCAATGACAAAGAAGTAGTCAACAACCTCTCCAACAATTGTGATGTCTTTTTGGAGTAGATGCTTGAGTGCCTCAAACTTGTGAGCATAATATTGCACTGTGGTTATTGGGTCTCATCATATTAACTCTTTCATGTGTGTTTGGGATGAGGAATATTGATTTGGCACGCTCTTATGACTTTAGTCCTTGTAAGCACTGGATCAGTGGATCCCATAATCTTTTCAGTGCCAGATAGTGTTACGAGTAGTGTGGGGGGGCCTAGTTGTCGCAACATTGCAAATAGGTTCTTCTTTAGTTTGTTTTTGTAATCTATTGATGTTCATAGGTATACAAAGTCTTTGTAAACAATGTTCGACTATAGGAGTTTCTCAATGTTCGTGTCTACTACTACTGTGTCTTTGGCAGTTATGTTACACCCCTTTAGTTGACCCTTTTGCAATCTTACCCATGTGGAAGAAAGGACTTGTTTCACCATGATTTTCATTGCTTTAAAGAATAAGTTTTTCGTCGATAGTGCAAACCTTCGATGTTTGTTCCTTAATTCCCATTGAGCTATCATTTGGTATGATGTTTTAGGAATTTCATAGTTTCATGGATGCCCATAGAATAGTGTTGGGAATGCTAGCTCCTCACAGTGCTTGTCTTTGAAGATAAGGGTGAGAAACCCTCGCAAGGTGTGACATTAATAGGTTTGTCTTCAAAATCAATCACTTGGTGGATAGTGTATATCCAATGAACGAGGGTGTCTGTGTCGAGGTCATCCTGTATCGATGCAATTTCTATTGTGACATTGCATTGTGAGTTCTCAGCTGCCTAATTTTGCAATTGCATTATGTGTTTTGTCCACATTGGATTCAGGTGAACACTATTTTTTTTGTACAAGGGGGTGTGCAATAGTTCCTTCAAAGCTCTCGTTGTCAATGTCGGCCGAACAAGACCGCATGGGTAGCTATAATTGTATTCCATTTTCTGCTTTATTGAAACTAGCACTGTTGTAGGGTCATCAATGAAGCATGGTAGCACATGATGAGCCTTGCTAGTTTCAACAAACACGTTAACTATATTGCCTCTCATGCCGTACCATCCTTTGTATGTTAATTCTCGTATTTGGCAAAATGGAATGCAGATGGAAATGAGGTGTGCCTCAATGTTGTTTAGTAATGATGTGCATAGCAATTCCTCATTGAGGTACATTCTTTTTTAGCAAAAGGCTGGTGTGTTTCCATGATTGAGCACAGTGTGCATAGGCATCGTTCACGTGTTGCAATAGGTGTCCAAATTATAGAGTGTTCATGATTATGGCAAACACAAAGGCCCTACGAAGGAGACAAGATAACACCCAAAGACACTCTTGAAAGAGAAGAGGGAGCTTGTATTCCAAACTTGTGCATACAACAAAGTCTACCATTTGGTCTTTTATACATGTCATGAGAGAGAGAGGTTTCATCCACCTATATATTCAAGGCACCCAAATCCCCCACGTTACTTATGGGATTGGGATGCCAATAATCCACGTGTCAACCAGTGCCAAAGGGTGGCAATTAACCATTTGCCAAAGCACCATACAAGCCACACAAGGGGGTTAGCCCATATCCAACAATGGAACAACCTTTGTGGTGGAATTTCCATTCAACACTTTTTGTGAATTTTCCATTTAGAGAGAGAGAGAGAGAGAGAGAGAGAGAGAGCTTCAATGTTCCTGGAGATTGGAGGCATGAAAATTGCCTCTTTGTTAATAGGTCCTTTCAAAAAATCAATAACAAGAACTTTCTAGGAATATATGAGAGAGAGAACCTTTATGTCCTTGGATAAAATGATGCATCTGTTCACAAGTCCATGGCAGAGATGTGAAATATTCTTGAATAGGAACTTTTATAGGAACTCATTACTACTTAGGCAATTCAATTTATATATACGTTAATGTTTGTAGGTTAATGCAATGGCATTGTGTGGGATGTTGTCCTCGAAACAAAGGGGGGGGGGGGTCTGAAAGGTTATCATACATGTTGCTAGGCCAGCCTCGAATAACCTAGCTAGGGTACACTTAGCTAGCTTGGGTTAAGTTAAACAATGAGATGGTCAATGCGTTCTTTATTAAATCCATTCCTACTAATACAATGGATTTTTTTGTTATAGCATGTTGGCATTTATATATTCTTTTGTTGTGTTTTATAAAGAAATGATGAGTGAGATTGATGGTGAAATGCTTATAAATGTTAGAGCAATTCCCAAGGTAGTATGTAGATAAATCAAAGACCCCGTTGTCTTATGAGTAGTTCTAAAATAATCATGATTTTGAACTTGTTAGACCTAAGAACCATTAGGCATGTTCGACCAGTCAATGAGAAAGTTGTAACATAAATGTTCATAAGAAGGTAAATAGTCCCAAGTCTCTTAGTTCCAAGTTACAAACATATAGAAAAATACCTCCATTCCCATGAAAGTTTTGCCTCATCACAAATTGAGGTCACATTTTATCCTAAAAGGCCCCTTAAGGCCTTACCACAAAAAATCAAAATGGTCGTACTTCAATCTTGGTAAAACATTATTCTAAGTCATAGTGTCTTATCCATAGTATGCTATTAATGATATATTCCCATGTAATATCGTCCAATCCACCAAGGGGAATGATATAGAGCATCTTGAACTCTTCTCTTTCGATCCCCAAAGGGGATCTTCATGGATAATAAATCCTTACATTGGTAATAAGTTGAGTTTAGGAAATACTCTTATAAAATCCTTCTAAAAAGACTATAAGACTGACATTGAAGTCCCTTGTATACTTATTATCTAAACAATCCCTTCATAAAGACCAAAAAATAATAAATGGCCATGATTATTTTGAAAAAACTAAGCCCATATGTCCCCTCTTCCTACATTATCCATTAATCCCAAAAAAAAGCTACCATCCAACACATTTTTGCAAGTATGAATCCCAATAACAAACTAAGGAATACTAGGGGATTCTGAGAGTAACCATTCTATGTGGAGGACTCTTCTACATAAAGATTTTTCCAAGAATAAGAAAACAATATATATAATGTTTCTATATCATGAAAATAAAATTTAAACTATATATCAAGAAAAGCCATCATGGCAAGGGTATATATTGTCTTGAAAATTCAAACGATATATCAGGACAAGCCATCTTGAAAAGTTATCATGGCATCATGAATTTTCTTTCCTATATCCCACCAAGTCTCTGTTAGACTCAGTATCTTAATGTAGTTTAAAAACTTTTTAAAAATCACAAATAACATGAGACATGTAATGAGGTTCTATATCATAGATCCCATAAGAAGGGATCCTCCTCCAACATCATGTAAGTCCTATGTGAGAAGGCCACAAGCAACAAAAAATCTTCAAGAGGATTAGACCATTTCATGCCATAAATTCCCAAAAAAAGTGGCATTCTAAGGGAGGAAGTGTAGGAAACTCCCAAAGCAGACAAGACTTCATAAATTCCCAATAGGGATTTTTCTAAATCCCACTCTTTTTTATCGATCTTATCCCCTTTAAATTAGTGATGGTTAAATTTTGGCATTTCCAAAGTTAATAAGTTCACGGAATTTCTAGAATCAAAGACGTAACAACCCTTTCAAGAGAAATTCCTTTAATTTACATAGTGAAGAAAATTATAGAAGGAGAGTTAAGAATATGCAAGGAATAACCTTTTAAACAAGTTCCAAAAAAGTCATGAACTGGATAGAAGTTAAAAAAAATACCCTTATCTCTCTATAACAACAACAAATGATAAGAAAAAATAAAAGTATGGATTCCATGTTAGAAGCACCCCGAACGATGACTACATCAAGCAAAAAATAATAGACCAAGGTTAGGGAAATACACAATAAATAGAGTCCTCCTTGTAGTGGTAAGGCATATTAGCAAGTAATCTATCTTTCCATGCATATCCTTAAGTCTATGTCAAACCAAGTCCATTTACAAACATATATATACAAGTGGGCACTCCAACTCAATCAATGGGTTACGTAAGCCACATTACAAAATCCAAAGGCAAATAACCCAAGATCATCCTAAAAATAATAAAGCAATGTAATGAAATTACAATGGTTAATACCCCCTGATATCCTGAAGATAATTGCCGTGTTTTATATCTTGTAAGAATCTACATAGATTATAACATAGGAGGCGACATTCTTCATATTTAACACACTGAGGATTTGAGGATTTGAGCAAAAGCTCTGATACCCTGCAATAAGTAAATTGCAAAGTTGGAGATCAATCTTGGACCCGCTGAAGTCAACAATTGCTATCCTAGTTAATTAAGCTTTTGAACTATTAACCTAGAAAAGATCATCAGTCATGGTCTTAGAACCTCCATATCCATCATAGAAACATAAACACAAGGCATATTGCATGCTGTTCCAAGACTACGTACCTTCTGAAACACAGATGTAGAAGTTGCAATGGCCTTGCTAATCATCTTTTATAAAATGCATGCATATATATATATATATATATGAGAGTTCACATCCATTCGTGGTTGAAACACTAGAACAGTAAGGTAGCCACAAAGTCCATAATTTTTGCAAACAAAAATTCCATGAGTACAAGAGGATTCGAGATGAACACTAGTTATAAGAATAGTGTGGATGTTCTGTAAGGAAGATAAGGCATGATATGGGATAGTTTCTCAACATGTATACCCTATTGTGTTGAAGCAAAAGCCATGACTACTTGGGTGAATCAAAATCCACAACTACTTGGGTGACAACTACTTGAAGTGGCTGTGTACAACCAAATAGAGCCAAAGGGGACAACACATGCTTGTATAGTTAGGCAAGGATGAAAGATATTATGCTCCATCTTCAATGTAATATATCAATAGGAAGCGCACAATGGCTCATTATATGGGAAAGGAGTCACTTGTCATATCTAATTCAACCTAGATGATGGCTCAGAAAAATTATATACTGATGGGTGAAGGAGCTAGTACAGTCTCTCATGGGGGGCCAATGAACTTGATAACAGCTAGTAATCCATAATCAATGCTTCCACAAAAGGCTACTAGATAGGCGCACTATTATAATGCAGTAATACATATTCAATGCTTCCACAAAAGGCCACTAGATAGGCACACTATTATAATGTAGCACACCTGGCCTAACGTTATTTTCACACTACTTTAGTTTGTCTATCTGCAAAAAACGAGTCCCATCTAGCTGTAGTGAATTTCTCTAGTACTAGTGTTAACATCCACAGAGTACAGTTGTTGAATGCAGGGTAACTAGTGATTAGGCTTCATGATTTACTTCAATAATTGCAGCCATGAAAGGAGTACAGTATAAGCTCAGGAGTTTGAGTCCCAAATACCCCCAACAATCATAGGTTGCAAGTTCCAACTGCAAATTGCCACAAAATGTGGCTAGTGTGATTAATTGCCTCGTGGGAGTCAAGCCGCAAGTAGCCCAAGATTGGCCTCACCACTCTAGGTTTTGAGCCTCATACAGGGGGTTTGAGCCCCAAATAGCTTAGGGCTTGGAGGCCTGAGGCTAACACAAGCGCTATTTAGGATCCGGTTAGGAACACCTCCTAATGCCAGGCTTGTCCCAAGCGCTCTTATATGGTTAACACAAGTGCTATTTCAATAGTAGGGAGAGATGGAAAGGATAGCAATATGCCTTGGCACCCTATGGGCCCAAGAGCCTTTTAATGTAAAGAAAGGGAGAGTGCTAAAAGGAAAAGGGTTGGTCTAATGAGTAGCAACATTAGGTGAAGTTTGGTTGTCTCCACTATGAAGAAAAGATCAATTGTTAATATGTGTAATTTTGCCACTTCCCTCCACACTTAAAGATAAAACAAAATAATGAAAAAGGACTTGAAATTAGTGTATTAAACTTTTGGGAAAGCAAAAACTAATAGAAGACCTTGATGTACACTTCAATGGTTTCTCCCAATCATTTTTTGTTGAAATAAAGATTGCCATGTTCTTCAGGTTGAAGGAGTACCCTCTTGGGAGTGGTTTGGCAAGCAAAAAAGGGGCAAAGCAAGCCTCAATGATCAGGTTAAGGATCTAGGAGTAGTGTTAAAGTGGGCAATGACATGAAGGTTGCCTTGGGAGAATTGTTGTAAGGATTGAAATCTGTGTACTTTACAAGACAAAGTTTTACAAATAGTGTGGGTTTACTAAGTGAGACAAAAGCCACCTCCACTCCATGCTCTCTCTCCAAGGTCTTAAAAAACAAACATAAATAATAAAATAGTGTTTAAAAAATCATTATTTAAAACTCAAAAGCCATATTTAAAAAAACCTCTCTTTTATGAAAGTTGATAATGGCAGCAATATATTCCATAGAACCAATAATATTAGTGTTCAAGAATGGACATATTTTGGGCTCTACATGTGATTTCTTTGGGATCTAGCTACACCGATAGTATGGCTACACCAAAACTATGTATACTATGGCTTCACAAACAAATATTGTACTTCTTCCAAATGTAATGTAATTAACCTTGTTTTATTTCTCAAGATTGTAATCCTCTAATTGATTTAATCTTCACCTTGTAGAGGCATGTGCTTGCTTTGCAACCTAGTGGTACCCACGCAAGTCCATCATCACCTCCATTGCTTGTTGTTCTTTCCTCCTCACATGCATCTTCCCCCCCAACACAAATGCTACCTTGCTATTGATGACCCCTTCTTAAAGACACTACCATCCCACATGCAATCATGTGGCACATGTTGAGAAAGATTGGGTGCCATTCAAAAGCAATCATGTGGCACATGGTGAGGAAGATTTGGTAACAGAAGTTGTTGAGGACGAGACACCAATCTTGGAGAAGTACCAAGAATCTATGAGGGAGATGGTGAAGACTTTGAAGGGGATATTGGAAAGGAGGGGTTCGGGGAGGCCATGCAAGAGGTAGGGGGCTCCTTTCCAAGGATCGTAAGAATGGATCAACAACAAAAGGCCTTCTCCCCCCATCTAGCTCTGCCCACGTGACACATCTCCCTCCTACCCCATGACACTTTTTCCTTATGAATATATAGAGAAATATTTCTTGGATGCTTTGAAAATATAAGTAAACTACTCCTAGTAGAGGGACTTTTAGGTTTTGTCCAGTCCTATTGAGAGCTTCCCAAACAACCATTTGAAAGAAGAAACAACACCCTCATTAAATGCAAATAGTCTTGCATCCTACCATGAAAGGTGAGGGAGGCATAGGGGAGGCATTCACTTGCAATTTATCTTCATCCATTATAAAAGCAAACAATCTTGCATCAGGTAGCTAATTTTCAATCTCCTCTTTGGAATTTTCATCTCTTATGTGAGACAAAATAATCTACCCCACTATGAGACAAACTAGGTTTATGAATGAACTTGAAATTGAACTCTTGTAGTAGGAGCATGTAGTAGATTAGTCTTGGTTCCATGATAGTTTTTTTACTTAAATACATTTACTCTAGCAACTTCTTGATGAATCTATGATGGAAGCTCTAGAACACACTATGAATGAGAAAACTTGCTTGACATTGCTTAGCTCCTACATTTGGCATTAATCTTTCGATTTCTCCATCATTCTCCCTTCTTTGAAATAGTGTGCCCCATTAATACTTTTGAGAAGACACATGACACACACTTGTTCAAATTGAGGGAGATTTGACTCTCCTTGCATTTTTGGAACTCCTTCTTTAGGCACTTTAAATGCATCATACTCCGTATTGTTCATTAAAAATCATCTAAAAGGATGGCTACAAATTCATCATTGTACTCTTGGAAGGTGTACATCGTGAACCTTTGAAATATGGCTGGTGCATTCCAACCCCAATGGGATTACCTTGGTTTGAATATGTCTGCCATTTAGTAATGAAGATGGTATTTTATCTATCTTCTTCAACTAGTATGAATTGATTATAGTCACTAAGTCATCCATGAACGAATCCATCTCATGCCCCACTACTGTATCTAGGATGTTATCACTAAAGGGTGGTGGAAAGGGTCTTTGATGGTTTTTCCATTTAGCTTCCTATTGTCTAGACATATCCTCAACTTCCGATTCTTCTTAGGAACTATGACAATGGGGAATAATCATTCTTCTTAGGCACTATCACAATTGGGAACAAACATTCACTTTGGTCCACTTTGTAAATGAATCCTACCCTTCATAGATGATAAACTTTGGTACTTTACTACCTAATTGCCTTCGCATCTGATATCAAAGGGAGGTGCTAAATTAATGTGGGCACTATAGCCTTTAAGCTTGCATAGCTTCAATTCTCCTTCCAAATCCACATTGAGTTCTGTAATGGACTGCCCCTTAGTGACTCAACTATTTTCCATTCATTCAGCTGATGCAATGTATGTGCTCCTCTTGGATTTTTTGTTGTCCCTCTCTCAACTTCAGTGAACCCCTTTGTAAACACCAATTTCATCTCCTCTCTCTACTGGGATCTGTGTAGCTACTTTGATGGCATCAATTGCCACTACTACAACAATCTTCATTGCGCAAGTAAATTATCGTCTATGGCCAGGGAATACACTTTCTCTAATGTCCTGAGCTATAAAACACCATAATTGGGAAATTCAATCAACATTCGTAGTGTCATGCATAGGAATAAATGTTTAAAGAATATTTGTATTTTGATAAAAATAAAATGTTGCAATATTGTAGAGTAGAATTTATTATATATTTTATTAATAATTTACTTTTTTACTATGTTCCAAATTTTCTCATCATATTTTGCTCTTTGGAATAAACACTAAAAGATTGTAGCAACATGCATACATACAATGCATGCATGGGCACACATTGTCTACACATGTGCACACACGCACATGCATGCACACGCATGTACACACACATGCACTACAAGCCAATATCAAAATTGAAACACATACCAGGATACTAATAACTTCAAAATGGTATGCAGAAAAAATGTGGAGATTACAATGCAACTACAAAAGACCACGAATGATTGTGTGTTATGGGATGTGAAGGATCAAGCTCCACCCTATTAATTTTTGCAAAGTTCAACGAACTTTCATGCTTACTACATGACTGTTAACTTTCACATGATATCTATTGTGAACGTTTTATATTGCTCAAGAAACATATTTTTTATACATATTACTATGCCACATTTTGATATAGAGAGATTGGAGTTGGTTGGATTACCCGACTTTTCTATTTTTATTGAGTAGTCATTTATGGTGTATGTCATTAAAATGATTTATGTGTGATTCTTTTTTTTGGATTGGGTCATTCAAGATATTGGGTGGTTCTTTTGATTGGGGCTTTTCTTAGTTAGCAAGATTACTAATAGTTTGGTCTCTGATGTGTGTTATGTAATCTAATGAAGACTAGTTAAAAGGGGTGTAAAAATTGCATGACAATTCACATCATTATGTCTTGTGCTTTTGAATTTATACGGTTCTATAAAGCCCTCAAGTAGTAATCTCGAAGTAAAAATAAAAAAAGAAGTCTGATGGTCTTGGTTAGAGTTTTAGTTTAATTCTTATTGAATTGTGTGTGTGTGCCTTCTATGGTGGATAGATGTGCTTGAGGTTTTAAAATTTAATTTGTGTTATTGTGAAGATGTATCAAGAATTGTCTTAGGTGGGATCTATTGAGAGGTTTGTCAATTTAGGTTGGGAATTTGTTCGTTTGAGCATTTAACTGTGTCGTTTTCATTCTTGATAGCTAGAAGGTGTAGACATCATAAAATTTATTATTGCTTCCCTAGAGTCCTTCTAATTTTCCTTAATTTTTATGTCTCCTTACTATCTTTCTATTTTAAAAGTCAGTTTGGTTAGTCATGGGTAATCTTTTTGTTCTAGAGAATTTGACTCGTGGCAAGTGCCATGATAGATGTTTGTCATGGTTTTTAATTTCTTGATAAGTTAGAGTCGAGTCATCAGTGGTGGTGTAGGATAGGATTTGTTTGGAATTTAAATAAAATCAAAAAATAGGTGCTTTTATGAGGCTTAGGGATAAAGGTAAAGATAAATTCAAAATTATTTGTAATTAATCTCTTGGTTAGGCAGATTTTCTTGATGGCTTTAAGCCATTAATTAGATCTAGTGTAAGGTTGGCAGGTAGATGGGTTTTGGGGTTATTTTTATCTTTTGTGATCTTTTGGCTCTATGGGGATGGAGAATAGGTCCATTTTAGAGATGTTAGTATGGTTTTGCTATGTACTATGCTATACATGTTGTACGGCCTATATGTCCTCTGCTAGAGCGGCCCTTGCTGTCTATTGATCGTCGCTTTGCTTTCCTCCCTCAGGCTTTGCTGTTGGTCGCCTTTTTTCTCCACTCTCTCGTCTTGCTGCTGGTCATCTCTTTCATTAATCACGTTACTGCTTGCCTTTGCTCCCTCTTTTCTCTTCTATCCCTTGGGTTTTCTTTGCTTTCTACGGTGTGGTGTAGCTTCTTCTTTTGTCTATAAGCTTTGCTTTCGATTGCCTTTTTTAATTACAAGCCTGTCTTCTTATCTTCTCCTGTGTGTTTACATCATTTCTACATCATGGCTTTAACGAAGATTTACTCTCACAAGAAACAAAAGCATAATTCGGGTCAGGATAACCCTGTACATGCTTCTCTTGAGGCACAGCTAGTTTTTGAAGTTATGCATGAGGGTTTTTAAGATACTCGCAATGATTGGAAAGATTTCGCATCCACGGTTGGGATCATGGTGGAGGTTGATGATATAGTAGATCTAGTGAGGGAATATGCAAAGCATGCTGTCATTATCTTTTTCCCAAGTCTTGTTGAGATATGGTGCCATGAGCACATATTAGAGGGTAAGGTATGGTATAGGAAAAAATTAAAGTAGCCACCCTAAGATGTGGACTATATGATGTGGAGATGTGGATCGAGGATATCCACAAGGAGAAATGTGGATGAGAGGATCCCACATGTGTTAACTATTCTAAGGGCACACTCTATATAAGAGGCCTATCATGTATTGTTGAATAGAAGAGAAATGCACATTCACTCAAGATTCTGTTTATGAGTCCAAGCTAATCTATCTTGGAACCTAATTGGCTTGAGGTACATGTCATGAGCACTCTCTTCATCATGTTTACACATAGGTTCCATCCACCTTAGAGCGCTCCATAGATCCTGAGGCACGCATGTTTTGACATGGTATCAGAGCATAGGTTTAGCTCTCCTAGTTTAGCTCATTAGTAGTTCACTCATTCCTAGATTAGTTTTAGAATGTAAGATTAGTTTTAGATCTTGAGAGTTCTTCATTTAGAGAGTTCAGTTCATTGTGAGCTTGGGTGTGTTCCTTATTCCGTAAGAGAGAGAGAGTCCCTTGAGTATTTTCTTTGAGAGATATATTGTGTGTGAGAGAGTTTCTTGAAGTGAGAGTTCTTGTGAGGTTCATTCTTCCTGAGTGGTCCTTTTGCTCATGAGAGAGAAAGATATCTCTATTCTTCTTCTCCAAGAGAAAGAGAGGGAGATACTCTGAAGGCTATGACCTACAGTTATGAGCTGCATCTACCTAAAGCTACACAACCAATAGAGTCAACTCTCCCAGCTTCAAAGGCTCCAGTAGATGCTCCATCAATGCCTCCATCGAGAAGCTCCAACAACAAGCTCCTACCACAGCCTCCTAGAGTCACGAGCTCATTGGCCACTCCATCAACTAACAAAAGCAAAGAGCCATAGCCTCTAAACCGCTCGAATGACTTCAACAAGTGCCCCTTGGTCTTCACACAGCTGCAACGAACTATCTGGCAGCCCATATGCACCAGGCTCCCACAGAACGGATTAGCTACGCCAACTAGCTGTGCAAAGGTCATTTGAAGGCTATATCCACATACAACGATCTCCTGGGTCCTACACCAAGCTTTAGTGCTCAAGCTTCTCCGCTCGGATGTCACCCTCTACAATGTCCTCTAGCCTGCAGACCAAGCCACATCGACGCTCCTTCTGACGGCCCTTCTGTAGCAGCACTCCTACATGACCCGTTCCATCTCCACAGTTGCAGCCTTTCGCTCCAATGGCCAACAGCCCTCCTACTAGCCATGAGCTCCTGCACCTCAAGCCTCACATCTCCAACGATCTTCCACCATGGCCAGCCGACTATACACAAGCTTCTCTACGACAGCCAGCCAGCGACACCTTCCAACACGACCATCATTGACTAGTTAGATCTCCAGTGCTCCCATATTTTCTGCTCTAGGCACCCGCGACTCCATCTACCTATGCTAGACGACTCACATGCAATTTTGTAGAGCCGTTGACGACTCTTGTAGAGTTGTCAGCTTTTGCACCACAACCTTTACCTAGCCTAACAGTGCAACAAAAGCCCTCAGGCTAAATGCAAAACACCTTCATCAAATGACAAAGCTAAGAGCCGCCATCACCAAGATCTCCAAAGCAAGCAAGCTTGAAGACACAACAACACTAGCAACTGCAACAAGCACTCAGCTGGCCACAAACTACAATCTATCGCACCAAGACCCGAAGTTGGATCTGTTGTCCCATCTACACTGAGGAATGACATCTATTGCAACAACAAGAAGAAGCTCCATCCACAAAGTCTCCTAAGGTTTCCTACAAGCGACACGTGACAGATTGGAGGTAACCAATGGTTGGTTCAAGTAACTAGGGGTTAGCCAAGAAGTAGCCACATGGCACATAGGACCCAATTCTAGTCAACTCAACCCACCATGGTTAGAATTAAGGTTAGCTAAATGCCACATAAGCATGCACAGTCACCAGTGCCACCCAAGCATAGTCCCTTTGTAAGCACAAGCTTGCATGCAGCATGTGACTCCATATGCCACATCATCAAAGGCCTCTTCTTCACAGAAACTTCGACAAGTCGTAACTTCCAATCCATGAAGAATTTGCACACACTCCAAAAAGGAAAAGTGATCGTTTTTTTGAGCTCTATGCGCCTCTCAAGTCAGAATCATTGTTAGCAATTAGACACTACCAATATCGAAAGAAATCAATTGATAAGACCTTTGCAACAAATGACAAATCACAGCATGAATGCACACATCATTGTCATAAGCATGCCAAAAGCACAAGTGTATGAGATGACCATAGCACAAAACATGGCATCCACACATAAACCATTAAGGCACATGGAAGTACAAAGCATCATGCATTAAGCTACATCAAGTGTAGAAGACAATGACATCGTATTGAGAAGCAAAAACCTAGCCACCTTTAGCCCACACATTTGTAAATCAAACCTGACCACTTGAGAGTAGCTATGAAAGCACCCAGGGGAGGTATTGACATGTAAAAGCCACACTTGACCACCTTATGTAGCAAGGTATGCACTAAGGGGAGGTGATGGAATGAAACTCACATCTGACCACCTTGCAGTAGCCAATGGATCATGGCACCAAGGGGAGGTGTTGAGATATGGTGCCATGAGCACATATTAGAGGCTAAGGTATGGTATAGGAAAAAATTAAAGTAGCCACCCTAGGATGTGGACTACATGATGTGGAGATGTGGATCAAGGATATCCACAAGGAGAAATGTGGATGAGAGGATCCCACATGTGTTGACTATTCTAAGGGCACTCTCTATATAAGAGGCCTATCATGTATTGTTAAATAGAAGAGAAATGCACATTCACTCAAGATTCTGTTTATGAGTCCAAGCTAATCTATCTTGGAACCTAATTGACTCGAGGTACATGTCATGAGCACTCTCTTCATCATGTTTACACATAGGTTCCATCCACCTTAGAGCGCTCCATAGATCCTGAGGCACTCATGTTTTGACAGGTCGTATGCCGATTGTAGCAGATGTTGGTAACTGGTTGACTAGAACACTAGGAGGTTGTTTTGTTCGTAAAGTGCATTATGCAATTATTATCGTCGACGAACAGCACAAATAGATGCTCCTTGAACATTCTCCACTTTTTTATGGAATGTAGATGGTTCATGCTTTTGCCGTGGTTGCCCAAAAGGGATTATTAGAGGCACTGATTCGCCATTGTTGTCCGGTGTGGGTGGAGGTGGTTGATTTTCTTCAATGCTTGGCTTCACTTTTGCCAAAAATTCCAGCCTCTCTGGGAAAGGTGGTTTGTCCACCTAGGCCAAATGGAAATTCAAATAGATTTTACATTCTTTGGGATACTGATAATCCCACCCCTAACTCTTATTCTGTTACAGTGAATCATGTGGTAATGGGAAGCACATTTTATAAGCTCAAATGGGGGTTATTTGCAGGTGCCTTCTTTGAATGTAAAAAGTTTGGACACATGGCCTCTCAATGCCCTCTGGTTTTACACAAAACACCTCCGGATGCTATGTCAGCTCAAATGCAACATAAGGATGCTGGTGGCTCATCATTGGTGGCTAAAAATAAGTTCGATATTGCAAAGGCCTTTGACACCATCCAATGGGATTTTATTGCACAGACCATGCAAGCTTTAGGCTTTGGTAAAAAATTGTAGCATATCATCTTTTGGCTTTATAGTGAGACAACAAAGTTGCATGCATCTTGTCTGGGGATACTTCTAGAAAATGGACACTCCGTTGTTTGGTCCGCTAAGGCTGTCCTCTTAGTGCTATTCTATATGCTATCGCCACACATCCTATGCTTCAATACATAGACCATTTGGAGGCAATTGACATGTTACATGGATTGGATATTCTTGGAAGTCACCCTTTGGTTGCTCAAGCTTATGCAGATGATTCCTTTTTTGTGCCAGATAATACTAAAAGGAACCTTTCTTCACTCATGTGGGCTCTCTCATTGTATGGCCTTGCTACTGGCCTCCATGTCAATTTTCAAAAAGCTTGTCTGTTGCCTTTGCATCCTAAATATTGGCACGGTCTACTTTGGCAAGGAGAAATTATCCCACCCAACCAGCTAGTACGTCATCTTTGTTATCCTCTAGGTTGGTCAATCTTTTCATCATCAACAGATTGATTGGGTTCTTCTTAAGCTAAAGAAAAAGCTGGATCATTGGAAGTTGGCGACTTGGCCTTTGCAAGTCCGCCTCAAAAGTGTTCAATCTATTTTGGTGGCCTACATTCAATTTTATCTACCATTGATCTTCTTTACCAAAGGATATCTTACATCCTTTATGTCAGCCATCGTGGAAATCTTCTGGCATTCAAAGCATGGCAGGAAATGCTTGAACCTACTCCCTATATAGAGGTTATGTTCACAAAAAATGCATGGTGGTTTGAATATTCTCAACATTCATGTGCACATTCTGGCTCATAAAGGGAAAATGATGTTACAGTTTCTACATGGTAATCACCCTTGGGCTGCTATGATGCGCGCTACTTACTTCTTCATCTTACTACTACTGCTTTTGGTTATTGGCAACCCTTTCAATAGGATTTTCTTTTGGGTAGTATTGAAGGCATAGTCAAAGGTTGTCCTATTGTTACTCAAATCTTTTTGGATTGGAAACATATTCTCTCACATTTGGCTTGGTATGGCCGGGACTCTTTACAAGGTAACTCTTTAAGAGCCGAGAGCATCCACCAGTCATGGGTCTTTTCTCTGCCTTTGGCTTTGCAAGAGCCTAGACGCTCGTATTTTCTTAACTCAAAAGGGATTTCCTCTATGGTGGCAGATGTCATTCAAGATGATGGCACTCTTTTATCTTTCCCTTTGGCTATTCGAAGATATGGTTTAGGGATGCATTATTGTCCTGTATGGTAGGTCATTACTTGGATGCTTCAATCTTTTCAGTCAGTACCGCATTTAGAACTTCAAGACAGGCTTCAGGATTGGAGTCTTATTCCACTGCAGTCTCATCTTAATATAAAGTTCTATTGTCTCCACCCTAGGCATCAGACAGGGTAATCAAATTGGTGTTTGCATCGTCTAGTCAAATGGTGGAGGAAAATATTGAAACAGATTTGGCACTCCAAGGTCCCTCTATGACAACAAGTCTTTCTCTGGCATTGTTCTGCTAGGAATTATTCCGTCTGTGGCCAGAGCTCTTATCATGCAGACGTATTGCTCGAGCTATTTGTCATAGATGTTTAGCTCCAAGGGAATCAATCTCTTTTTTTTTGGGATTGCCTTGAGACACGAAGTTTCTTGACTTTTCTTTAGCAAAGACTGTGACTGAGATTTCCTCAGGCTTCCTTTGGCAAGCTTTTCTGGGTATTTGGGATCTATCCTCGACGGCTGAATTTGAGTTGTTTTTTACTTGGGTTCGCTACTGGGCACTCTAGAGTCTCTGGAAACATAGAAACCACAGAGTCTTAAGTGATCCAATTTATTATCCTTTTGTTTTTTTCCATCGTTCTTTGTAGCAATCGTTTTTCAATTGTGTGCAAACACGATGCAAATCATGATGTATATTGGTCTTACCAAGGTTGACCCAGTCGGGTTGGGAGCCCAAACTGGGCTCCAACTTAACCCTGCCATCTAGCCTAACCAAGACTCCACATATCCTATCCTCTTCGGGTGGGCACACCCACATAAAGCCCTCTCTCACTATGAGATGCCAAACTCTAATGGAGAGCATGTATCAATAGCATAATTTTTTACTGCCATCAAATTTGTTTCTATTTGGATTGATCGGTATGGTAGCTTGGCCTTTATTCTTTGCCTTGAGTGTTTGCTGTCTACAAACTTAGTTACATATTTCAAATGATATGATTGTGTGCTCGCATGGGTGTAGCATTGATCCTTTCACTCTTAAAAACCAAATCAAGGCAAATGGAAAGATCTATCTCGCAAAATGTAGCAACAACTACACACACACATACACATTTTTCCATTTTTTGGTGAGAACTTTGAGTACTTTATATTACAAGGGAGCTTACCTAAAAAAGTGGGTAAGCTGAAAAATTGGGTCAGCCAACTTGTTGGTTAGTCCATATGGCCAGCCTAGTTGGGGGCCCCACAAAAGGCTCCCCCCTTCTCCACTCTTAGGGTCTCACATTGGGGTTCTCCTAGAGCATTCTCTGTGTGTGTGTGTGTGTGCCAACCCCGTGGTTGTGATTGTATCCCTAGAAATAATGATGTTGCCTCATTTCGGTCTCTCTCTTTTTTGTACATTTCCACATGTGCACAACTCTCACATGCTATCATGTGCCATAGTTCATGAGGGACTTGGGGAGCATGAGGAGAAGATGGAATAAGGACACTGCTATGTAGATCTTAGGCAATTCGGAGGGCTGACATGAGGGAGAAATTCCTAAAACCTTGTTCAAGGTGATCTGAAGGCAGTGGGATTAGCCTGCCAAATGTGATCTGAGGCAGCAACCTAGCAGCTTGCTCAAGGAGATGACCTGTTGTGATCAAGGTTTGTAATAGGCAATTTGAGGCATGAGGAAGAAGAGATCAGTTAGAGCAATTTGCCCTAGGTGTGGGCAGTACCACATCATAAGGAGTTGCTTGGAACAGTCTACCTTAAGGCATGGACTGTTGCCAACAAGCATTGGGATGGACATCTATTGGAGAAGGTAGGAAATTAGCCACTCCCGCCCACATGCCCTTTCTAGCCATGACACGTACGGTACTCGTACGCAATGATAAAAACTTGGCGCAACTTGGAGATCTTGGGTAGCTGTTGCCTTGGAATCACTAGACTGGATGTGTCGGATGTCTTGTCTTGGTCCTTAGATTTGTTCTTGTACCGCCAATCCTTGAGATGCCTTATCTTTCCACAAGCATAGCACTTAAACCGTCCTTTCTTGTGCACTATTGAAAGTGCTTCACCACTTGGAGTGACTTGGAACTTACCCTTGGAGACGAGAACCGATTCCTCTTCAAGGAGAAGGGAGCATAAGTCATCAAATTCTAGCTTGAGAGACCATGTCGTAATTTGGTTAAGATGCGGGTTGCTAACTAGAGAGACGTAAGAGCAACACCCATTGCTTACAATTGATCACGGAGGACCTTAGCTTGCATGGTACTCCTTTGTGGAGAACTCGAGATTGTACAAGTATCCTTTCAAGGTGACAACTTGCATAGAGATCCTCCAATTTAGATCATACCTTGTATGCACTGTTCAACGTATGTGCTGTTGGAGGCACTGTGATCGCGTGTATGAAAGTTGAGTGTGCCTGGGAGTCACGCTCCTCCCAAACCTTGGAAAGCATCAACATCCCAAATAGAATGAACTCTTATGACGTTTAGGCTTCTGTTTGTGGCCTTAAACTATCTCCCATAAGCCCCTGTGAATGAACTAGATCTTCATATTCAACTTCTAGTGGGTGGAGTTTGTGGTGTTAGTGTGCCCATGCTAAAAAAATTATCCAACTTAATGCTGCATTTATAGGTTTGGAGTGTAAGGAGCTTGAAGGCAACGAAAGTGGGAAGCTCGGGTGCCCTACACTCCCAGGGAAGGGGGGTGGTGATGTGACATAAAAAATGAAGTGAGGTGCTAGAAACAACGATGAATAAGGAGAGGTATTGACCTAAGGCTGCAGGGGGGGAGGGTTTGGGGTTTTGGGAAGCAGTAGAAGATATAGAGACACAGAGAGAGAGAGAGAGCGAGCGCGCATATGTGGGTTGCGTGAGAAAGGAAGGCAGGCAAGTTTTGTGTTCGTATCCTGCAAACTCGCAGCAACAATCGGAGGACAAGAGAGGCACAACACAAGACGCAGAGGAGGAAGGCCTTATCAGCCACGCACCGCACATAAGTCGCTAGTTGCTTGATGATGCTCTTGTGATGAGGCGCTACTCAGAAGGCAACCGCTCTGGTAGCTCCAGCAGCTCCTCCACCGCCCGCACCCCCCTCCGCAGCAGCCCCAGTAGCACCACCAGAAATACCAGCCGTGACCCCGCCCCCCCCCCCCCCCCTCGCTCTTGGTACTCAGCCCTTATGTCTTCTTCCAACCTCTGGGTCCTCCTCGGCTTGGGTATCGCCGGCCTCATCATCGTCGCTCGCTCCCGTAGAAAGCAAATCAGTAAAGACTTCGGTGCCTTTATTAAGTACCTGGAGCTGCCTCCGCCGCCTCAGCCAGCTCCGCCCGTTGCCCCTCACCCCCTCAGTGACCTCACATTTGCCGTCAAAGACATGTAAGGACTCTTCTCTTCTCTCGGGCTGTGTGTTGCAATTTATTAAAACCCATTTTTACCCCTTTGGTCTCCGTCCTCCCTCATCTGTCATGCTTTTCATCAGATTTGACGTGGAAGGCTACGTTACTGGATTCGGCAACCCTGATTGGGCGAAGACTCATGAAGCCGCCGCTCGTACGGCACCGGCCGTCGCACTTCTTGTTAAAGCAGGTGCCACCTGCATAGGCAAGACCCACATGGACGAGCTGGCCTACAGGTATGTTTTGCGTTTCCAACTCCATAACGATAGTTAAATTGTGCATAGCGTTTTCGGTGACCAACGTTGAAAGGGTTTCTTTTGCAGCATTAACGGACAAAATAAGCACTACGGAACTCCAGTTAATCCGGCTGCTACCTCCCGAGTTCCTGGAGGGTCTTCTAGTGGTTCTGCTGTCGCGGTTGCAGCAGGGTTGGTCGATTTTGCTCTCGGTACGTTAGCTATCTTGCATCAACAACGTGGGCTTTTAATTCGATTCTGTCAGGGTTAGGCCTTGGTAGTTTCGGTAAAATGTTATCACGATCCCTATTCACGCCAAGCCGCCGGCAAAAAGGGAAAGCTTAGATTTTCAGCGTTTTATTATCACCACGTAGTTTATTATGCGCTTCGATAGGTTGTCTACTTTGCTCATTAGCATTAACAAGGACTCTGATTTTCATTCTTCACGCGGACACATGGGCATACTAGTGTTTTCTGAGTACAAATGAGCGGTAAGGGTGCTGGATTTTTAGGTGAGAAAAACTCACATATGTGTGTGTGTGTTTAGCTTACAAACATACATACATATATATCGTATGTATGTGTATAGTTGACTCATGCGTGCGTGTGCATGAGTAAGCAAGACTGCCACGTTTGATATCTGTATGTCGTGCTGATGAAGCTGGTGGGGTTGTCATTGTAGCAAGTGGCCTGCTATGCATGATGACGTGATGTTTTGCCTCTCTCGTGAGTGGCTATTCATAGACTTTTTAATTGTCAAGTTAGGCATGTGTTAAGTTTCTTTCCTTCTCAATTTACTGTAAATCTGTTCTTGAGTCTAATTCTGCATATATTTTGGCTCTTGGCAATATATAACCCTTTTTACCTTGAGTAAACAGGCACAGATACCGGTGGCAGCGTAAGAATACCTGCAGCGTATTGTGGTATCTTAGGGTTCCGGCCGTCACATGGAGCTGTGTCATGCATTGGTGTATTGCCAATGTCACAAAGCTTGGACACAGTGGGTACGTTATTGCATTGAAGTTCCGTTTTGCTTTCTCCAGTTGAACCAAGATGGCAGTATTACAACTTAAGTCTGCTTACTGTCCAAGTCTTTTCCTTTGGCAGTGTTGGGAGAATGCCTTGTTTCTGTTTTGTTGGTGCTTTTCTAGTTGCTAACATAATACATAGATAATCAAGGGATAAATGCCAGCTACCGAGTTATATTTCCTATCAGAGGCTTGCCAATGATAGCAGAGAGTACAAGGGGCCGGGCGTGTCAGCAACTAGTGAGGAAAACATCCCCTAATTGAAAAAACAGAACTGGAATAATCTATCCTCAGTGCTTTTGAGAAGGTTGACACAAATGTGCAAAGGGAAGAGAGACGTCTCTTGATTCAAATGTGCAAGCTTGCTTCTGTTTTCGCAGTCGGGCACTCCTACTATTTGGAAGGAATGTTGACCGTTTCACCTTGATAGGGAAAGCAACTACCCTGGTATAAAGGGATAAGATTCTAAAATAGATTCCAAACAAAGGCAAAATAAGAAACACATTTTCCAACTACCAATTTTTTCGTGGGGATTTACTAGACAAGGCTTTCATCAGGTTCATCTCCTAACAAGCTGGGGTATCACTTGCGCGCGACTACCAAAAGAAACGATACAAATGAGCATGAAAGAGGGCAATGAGTTAACAAGTCCTTTTACATAGTGAGGGCTATATGATTTCATAGGTGTGACTTTTGGAGTAAGACACATACTGTAGGAATATAAAAGCAAGAGCTAGAAACTAGAAAACTAGAAGTAAAATAAGAACAAGATTGAAAGACAAAGAGTTACCTTGTAGATGAGTGTAGACAAGACACAAGCTAGATAGATTGCAATGATGTGACCCATGAATATATGGGCCAAAGTACAAGACATAGAGCAAGAGTGCTTATGGGATAATTGTAGAGGTGCCACATGGCACACACTCAAGACACAAAGACTAAACTGAGACTAGACAAATGTAGACTAGGGAAATAGTACACCTAGTGTGCACTTATCTCCAACACATACCACTTCTAATCATAGGGCTTGTAATCCCAAGTGTAATCATAGGGGTTGTAATCCCAAGTGTATGAGACTAGGAAGGTTTATATATTTTTTTCACAGAGTTACGCACCCCATTCCCTAAGGGGAGGGAGTGTGTATAGCAAGGGAAAGGTTTGGTGAGTCTCTTCCTCATTTAAGAAGAGAGATCAAATGAGGGAGTTTCTTGAGTACATTGAAAAGCGCCTTGCATGGATGTCTCCTCTTCTTCATATTTTGTTTTGTTTTTTTGGCAGGCTGGTTTGCGAGGGATCCAACTGTATTGCAAAAAGTGGGCCATGTTCTATTGCAACAGCGCTATTCTGAAACAAAGCAGCCAAGACGTGTTCTTATTGCTGATGACTGTTTCAAGCTTTTGTCAGTCTCGGAGGATCGCCATGTGTCTGTGGCCATCAATTCCATCGAGAAAGCATATGGAAGTACGTGCTTAATCTCACTACATACCGTGCTTCCTCTGCTCTTGCGTTGCAATTTGCACCATTGTAGTGTCTATGGTAAGGGATGTCAAATTGTTTGGATCAGGGCATGTGGTCGTACGATTAAATCTTGGAGAATACATTGCATCTAAGATTCCCAGTCTTAAAAGCTTTCGCACAGAGGAGGAAAATGGAAAGGTGGAACGTGGCACTTCTGCCCTCAAATCTTTGAAGAATGCTTTGCGGCTGCTTCAACGGTTTGTTCTAACCCCCCTTTCAAATCACTTGAACATCATGCCAGTGTTGAATAATGAATGTACCACCATTTCAGTAATGTGGGTCCCTTTCATTGAAAAAAAGAATGTATGAAAAAATTGCAGGTATGAATTCAAGTCCAATCATGAGGAATGGATCCAGAGTGTCAAGCCTGACCTGGGTCCGGGAATTTCAGAACGAGTGAAGGCAGCGCTAGAAACAGATTCAGCTCTCATGGCTCAGTCTCTGAAAGTTCGAAACGAGGCGCGTGGTGCTTTGAATGAGCTTTTAATGGTATGAAATGTGATCTGAATTTCACACATGGTGTTTCTTATTCTTTGGGAGTGGTAGCTTTGATAGTCAATTTGCTCCTGCTACATGTTATTGGTGCTACAGCGGTTTGAATGGTATCTTTACTCAGACCTTTTTTTTGCTGTCATAAGGATTATCGATTATTTGCAGTCAAGGATTTATATCTGATGTTTTTGCTTGTACGAGAGTGATCTCTTCCTGAATCTGCACGACATAACTGCAGCTTGATGTCTATATGTCCTAGAGAGCTCATAAATTTTAAAGGAGTATTTTTCTTATGCTGTGTCTAAGTAATACCGCTTAAAATCAATGTGAGGCTAGACGTTGACTAGACCCGGGATGATGTCAAGCAAGATAGAGCACAGGGATGGGGACTAGCTGCCAAAAACCAGGCCGCTAGAGATATCAAAGTATAGACGATGGAACAAGTGAGGCCGCTAAATCAGCGGCACGGGAGACATCCTAGTTTGTTTGGTTAGGGTGCTAAAGGGGAGGTGTGTCTATTGTGGGACGGCCATGGTGCTGGCCATCCTTTGGGCTTCACATGGGCCATGTTATAGGGCTGAAAGGCAGCGCCCACCATAGGTGGAAGCAATCGGCCCATCATACGGGCAGGTGTGAGCTGGGTTTTCCGGGGGTGTCCATTGTGGGATGGCCATGGCATTGGCCATCCTTTGGGCTTCACATGGGCCATGTTATAGGACCGGAAGGCAGCGAGTACATTGCCCCATCATAGGTGGGGTGCAGGTTTGCTGCAATTGGCCCTTCATACGGGCATGTATGAGCCTGGTTTTCCCGGGGCCTTTGTAGGCCCCAATGGCAGGACTGGTGGGCTGGTAGAGGTTGGCCAGCAGGCCTGTACAGAATCCAGATTGGCCATTATAGGTCGGCCATGCAAACCAATATGGCAAAAGAGCCTGGTTGGCCTGAAAAGATAGCCTCCAGTGCTTTTGGGGAGGGTGCAGTTCTAGGCACCAGCAGAGTTTACCTAGCTGGTCCTAGCTTGGTCTAAAAATCGGCGTTGGGGAAATTCAATATTGTGTGTCTGGGAACAACCCTTGTAAAGTGACTGTAGAGTTTGTGATAGGGATATGTGTGGTGGCAGCATGTGCTTGCGTTTTGTAAAGAGGCCCTACCTATCTTTAATACTAAAGAGCTTGACAAGATGTAGCCTCTTATGGATCTGATTTGTAGTTAGGATTGATCTTGTTCATGCTTGCCCAGTTCCAGCTCATCTCCACACCATAGCCTTTTGTTACTGGTTTTGTTTGCCATCGCTCTATCCGCTGTCGCAGCTCTACATCTGGTCCTCTGTGTTTGTGTCTTGCTCACATGGGTTCGTTGAAGATCAAGCTGATGATGGCGGAGGGGCATTGCCTCTGTTTTGATGGCTCATTGCTCTATCCACTGTTACAGCTCTACGCCGGTCCTCTGTGTTTGTGTCTTGCTCACGTGGGTTCGTTGAAGATCAAGCTGATGACGGTGGAGGGTCACTGCCTTTGTTCTGATGACTCACTTGTGTTAAGGAACTTTTGGTGGATTACCCGCACCATGCCGTCTTCGACTCCAACACTGTAGAGAGTTTAGTAGCCTTGCATCCCGTACCTTTGTTCCCTTAGCTGCTCCTTGCTTTACTGGTCTCCTGCTCCAGAGCGACTGCAATCCAATTTCCTCCTTTGTAGTAGGCATCCTACACGTTTCCGACATGCCTTGCCCTCCGCCCTAAAAGTCCAATCTGTCTTTGTACACTCAGCTGCTCTTTGCTTTGTTAGTCTCCTTCAACCTCCTCGGGCACCATGCGCCTCAGCTGCTCTCTACTTTGCCCGTCTCCTACTCTAGAGCTAGTGCAATCTGATCTCCTTTGTAGTAGGCATTGTGCACAGCACCGACATGCCTTGCCCTCGTGCCTCAAGATTTGTCGTCTATTGTGTAAGGTACCTGACTCCTATATCATGTTACTAGCTCAATCTCAGATGGGCGCTCAGCCTGAAATGCATTGGGCATTTGTGGCTGCCGTTGGTTGTGGACCTCTTTAGATCCATGCTATCTTACTCCTGTGAGCATCTTCGGATCGATTCCTAGTGTTGTGCAGTCGGGCTCTCCTATAGTCCTATGCACACGCTAACGTTCGTTCACAGTCACAAGGTCTTGTGCCTCTTGTCGGGTTCTTTATTTCTACAGCATCAACGACATCTAATTTAGTGGTTATGTCAATGAAACTGCTTAAGTTGCAGTCTCGACACGCTGTTGCAACTTTCCTTGCATCAGAGGCAATGGGAAATAAGCGAGTTCTATACTTTTACTCTAGTTTTGTTGAAGGTGTAACTCTTGTGCCTCTACTAGTTTTGCTAGCACGCCAATCTTGTACATTGGTCTCTTGTTAACTAGCTGGAGATCTTATGTTTCGGATCTTGTCCTCGTTCTACTTATTGTTGCATGCGTGATGCTCTTAGGATTTTAGATCAAGCTTCTAGTTTGGGATTTCTTGTTCTTTTGGTGTTTAACTTTACCTACTTTTGGAGGAATAGCCTTTGATTTTACCTTAGATTTTGCTCCGGTTCAAGCTTGGCAGATATGTGTCGATCGATTAACATGAAGACGTGTCTTCATGAATAAATAAACAAAATAATTTGCTTGACAATGAACAATGAAAAGCAATAACCATGAGTGTCTGGAGCCATTCTCCCCTGTTTTCCTTGTCTCCTACTTTGGGGAAGCCTTAGGAACAACCCCCCCCCTTCTTTCCCCAACACCCAAAACAACCATCTCTCTCACCCTTTCTCTCCTTTAGCCCTATGGTCTAACTTGGTGTGGGTAGCCCTACACTAATATTAAATAGTTTTGTCATGCTAACTCATTTAGCGATAGGTCTAACCTATTGCTCTTTGTTTTTTGGGGAGGGGGGACTAATTCCTCAAGAATAGATGTTAGTTGAGTGCTTTGACAAGAGAACTTCTTGACGATAGTTGTTAATGGGATTATTGTTTTGAGGATGTTCACCACTTGAGTGCTCTCATGGATAATACATGAGCATGTCTTTAAAGTAAAGAATTAGTCTTTTTTTTTCGGAGGGGGGGCAATGGTACTCATTTTATATCCCTTTGTAGCCCATTGTGCAATAGGTGGTGGTCGGGCAGTATTGTTTCTTGCGGAGTCCTAAAAGTAATGAATGTATATCTCAATAGAGAAGACATGTATCCAAGAAATAATTGCCTCATTTCATGTTAACATTAATGAAGATTGGCATTGAAAAATAATAGAAGGAAATTAGTAAAGTCCTAATGGAAAATTATTTATAAGATGGTGATTTACTTAACCTTCACAATACCCTACCTTGCGTACTACTTAAATAACTCAAAGTTAACCATATGATTAGGGTTGCTATTTTTGTCATTGAACACTTTTGCACTTTTGCGCTTTAGTAGAAAATCCTTCACCCGACCAAGTTCAAAAATGGAGCATTTGTGACCTACATATGTATAGCAGACTATTTTTTGGACTGGAATTTTTATAGCATCTTATTACCCTCAAATATATGCTTGCTAGGATGTACACGATCTGCCTACATTTTGTGTAAGAGGCTGATGACATGTTCTGATTCCCACATTCAATACAACCCATGATGAGAGAAGTCCAAGAATACACAATTCGATCAACCAACTTGTTAAAAACTTCTTGACATAATAAGTGCTTCCAACTTGGACCAAAATTGAGATGGGGTAGTTCCCAAGAGATCTACGATCTTCTAGCCCTTTTATGCACATGAAAAATATTGGCTTTTGGATTAGTGTTCACATTAAACAAATAATAAAGAGGAATACCACAAGATAGAGAGGAGTATGGGTTCATATAGGTGGTGCCTATTGGTTATCAAAGTAGTTACCTTGTATCCTCCTCAATAGAAGAGTACCTCATCTAAATACTTTGCTGAAGGGAGTAAAAGGAACCAAGGTCCCTTCTCCGGGTTTGACTTCCATCTGTTGCTTCGCAAGTACTACTCGGCGTTCTTCAATCCTTTGATTTGAAGGTCGGTGTAGAGAAAGGATATTGTTGAAAGTCAGCACATTTGGAAGCTTCAAGATACTAGTTCAAGATGGGTTTCACCCCAAACATCACGAGGAGTTGTTCGCTGACTCAGGTGGCAGTTTGTTACCAGTTTCTACTTTGTTTGGACATTGTGACTTGGAAGATCTAGAGGGGGTCTCCTAGTGTTGTGCTGCAGCGATTGTCTGATGCTGTTGGAGAGTAGATTGCCAATAGACACAATTGATTGATCCTTGTGAGTTGTTATATGCCTGTTGCCATTGGAGCGCTGAAGTTCATCGATCTGGCAACAGTCTACCGGTTTTGACTTGAGAGGGGGCTATCTAGCTTTGAGATACAGGTGCCCATGCAGGGAAGCGAACCTTGCACCAGAGGCAGTATCAGTTGGATATTTTTTTCCAGGATCCTCCGTTGGAGTCATGTACCAGTACCAGCAGTTGGATTGTTGTACCAGTTAACCCAGTGTATTGGTACCAGACTAGAGGAGTGTACTTAGCACTTGGCAGAGCAATAGTTCTTGGTTTCCAGTGATCATGCTGAGGGGGTTTGAGCCACGAAGGGACTTCTTCCATTGGTGGTCTTCAGTGGTGGAGCATCACACGATGGATTCCTCCAGCTGCACACCCAGCTCCCTGACGTCTCTGTTCCATCAGCACAATGAGGTCCCCGACATCTCTGTTCCATCCAAGAGCTGAGAGGGGGTGTTAGAGGTCATCTCCTGATGTCATTTAGAGAGAGGGCCCTGCTTGTGGGTGTGCCCGCCCAATGAGTGAGGCTAGGGTAGAGAGTGAGGGCCTTTGTTGTGGTGTGCTTGCCTCCATGAGAGTATGTTAGTTTGGCCTTCCAGTGCCTCATGTGATGCAATGCAGGTCACTGAGGTACCCTGGGAGGATGTAGGGTTGTGTGAGCAGGTGTGTCTCACCCTGCTGCCCTTAGGCGCCTTTTATGAGCCCCTATTTGTGGGCTGTAGAGCAGTGGGTGGGCCGACCTGCTGGTGGGCCACCTTGGCTAGCCCCTCTTTTGGAGAGGTTTGTGCCCTCATTTAGGGCCTGGACAGCCCTATATAGCAGGCTGTAGGGGTTAGCCCCTAGGGCAGAGGGTCGGCCCTCATGAGCTGGCTGGTCAGTGCCCCCTATGCTGGCCGACTTGGGGGGGGGGGGGTGCTGGGCTATATATGTCCCTCCCCTCTCCTCTCATTTCTTATCATCTAGAGCTGGAGCAGTACTTCCAGCAGTGGATCTTGTGGAGCCTGGCAGAGGTGCAGAGCCAGCCCACAGCATCACCTGAGGAGCAGTCCTACTCCTCCCTCGTGCTCCCTATTCACTTGGCTGTTGAGCTGTGTGTTCCAAGCTCTTGAGCAGCCCGTTGTTTTCGTGGTTTTCCCCCAGTTGTAGCGTGGTTTTCTCCAGAGTTCACTTGCAGTTCTCTTGTGCCTTTTCTCTTTCCTTTCTCTCCTTCCCAGTGTGTGTGTGTGAGGCATGCTATCTCTCTCTCTCTTCTGCTCATTTCCGTTGCACTTCTCACAATTCCATCACGATAAATTGGTCCTTCTTGGCAGCCTTAACCTTGGCTAATTCTTTTGCCTTATCTTTAAGTTGAGCTCTTGTGAGTTCTTCGGCTATCCATATTTAGTCCCTTTCAGCTTATGAGATTGTCGTAGAACGTTTATACGTAAATCTCCTGAGTTGAATGTAATGGTGGTATGACCATTACGATGACTGATCTGGACTGCTGTAGTTTCACCGACATCATTTGGATCATCAGGATTGTCATCTGCATCAGCTGTCCAATCAATAGTAGGCATGGCTGCTTTGACACATGTAAAGGTATCATTGAATGAATCCTCTTCTTTATACCATCCATCTGGGAGCCCCCCAATTCTGATTTTCAGAGCATTATACTTTCTAGCTGCATGTTCTTTAATCTCTTCTTGAATATCAGCTTTGTTTGCCTTTGCATCAAACTCCACAATCACTTCTTGCTTGACTGTCTGCACTTCAGTTTGGACTAGATTCTTGACTGCAGAGACCAGTTTGGGAGTAGGGGGGGAAGCATTGCAAGACTTTACAACCTCTTTAATAATTTCCTTCTTACTGGTCCTTCCAAAACTTGGATTCGAGTTACTGCATCTGCCAGTTGCATCCGCAATTCTCGCACTTGATCCTGTAGGAAGCAAATCTGTTCGTGATACCCAATAATGGGTCTGTCAAAAAGACCACCTTGTTCATATATGTGTGCATATGGGGAAGGAGTCCTGGCTGCAACTGAGCCATATCGAGCTCTGCTGTTGGAGGTGGTTAAAGTGGAGGGGGGTTTTGAAGAGAGAGAGAGAGAGAGTATAAACAGTGTACCACTGTCTATCAGCAGCAGAGGGTGCTGACTGTATCCATGTGACACTCAAAAACTTTTTCGTACCTCCTCGTGGCACCTTCAAAACACTTCAGCCTGCGTCACTCTCTTGGAGCTTACGTGGGCTTCGTAATGGTACCCTGCAAACACACCTTCCTGCTGCTCCCCTGGACAGCCTATCGTAAGGCAGTGTTTGCTCCTGTGATCCTTGACTGCTTGTTCACGTGTTGGCTGCCCTTGCCAGCCCCTTGTGGATACTTGTAGATTTGGACCACCCTGCTGCAGAGGTTGCAGCCAAATTGAGGCATCAGAAAGCCTGGACACTGGATGGAATGCCCCCTTTTATAGGGCACTAGGTCCCTGGAACTGACCTACCAGCAAGGTGAGCTGGCCAACCAGCCTACAGACTGGATTAACCAGTCTGTTGCAATGCTCTGGCCCCTGCAGCCTATAAATAGGCCCTGCGCACACCTGGGCCCTGTTCATCTGCAGCCTGCCTTATCTTTGCTGCTGCGCCTGCTCCATCGTCTGCCAGTGTGCTGCAGTCTGTCGCACAGCCCTGTAACTGCCTGTACAGACTGCCATACTGCTGTTCCTTATCCTGCATCTGCTGTTGACCAGGTGAGCTCTCTTTCTTGCAGCCATCCTCTTGATGCTGTGCATTCTTGGGGACGTTGTACCTTGCATTTGGGCTCATGGCTGGGCTCCAAAGCCAGCTGAAGAAAGCTATCTTTGGAAGCCCTGTGATCTGCCCCACATTCCCAAAATATGATCCCTGTCTGCTGTCCATGTGGCAGTGACCTTGCTGCCCACATGTTAGTCCCAGTCCATCCCCTTGCAGTTCTTTATACATGGTGAGGTGTCAACCCCCTTGGCTCTCCACATTTGGGGGCTCGCAGGTGGGGCATTGACTGTAGTTTTCCAACAGCGTGGACAATCAGTGTAGACGTCTTTAACAATGTACATTGCTAATGACATCGTCTTGTTGATTGATAAACCAAGATGCATGCTCGAGAGCGAATGGAATGGTAACCATCTACTAGAATTGTCTATGATAGCCTGTCCTTCAGTATTCTGGCATGCCAAACAAAATGAAGATAAGCCAAAGAAAATTTTACCAGGAAATTTGTGTTTGTATTTTCTGGACATTGATGATGTGTTTGACATTGTTTTGTTGGGTAAATTCAAGATGTAGTCTTGTAATAATAGCTAGCTTGTCATTTTCAGTCACATTGCATGATTTGGGGGTGGAGACTAAGGAACATTATTTTCTTTAGATGGTAGTGTTGACTCTGGATTGGTGGAAACGCAAATATGCAAATGTTTTATTGAAGTTTGTGAGTGATCCTTGAATGTGCAGAATGACTCAATTTTAGTGATGCCAACTGCCGTGGGTCCTCCTCCAAAACTTCGGATAAAAGAATCTTTACTAGCAGACCTTCGAGATAAGGCTTTCACTCTGTTAAGTGTGGCTGGTATGTCAGGGTGTTGCCAGGTACTTCTTGACTTTAAAGAAAGTACAACATGCCATCCCATGTATTTATTTTAGATTTTTTGACTCGTAAATTGACCATTTGGCGATTCTGTGTACTACTCAGGTTAGTATACCTACTGGGAAGTATGATGGATGTCCGACAGCTGTATCCTTGATTGCAAAGCATGGGGCAGATTGCTTTTTGCTTGATACTGTCAAGACCCTATATACAGTCATTCAAAAGGAAGCAGAGGCTTCTCAAACGGTCCAGGATCCAAAGCCAGATGCTGCAGAGGTAGCCAAAGAAAAGGTACTGCATCTGTCTTTCCAGAATAAGAAAATTCATTTCCCTTCAGGTTTTAACAAAAAGACGTTGAATTCGAGATTGAACCAGGACAGAAGAGAACTCCAAAAAAATTCAGGACAAAAGAGAGTCCAAATGAAACCATGTTACTCTGTCTGCAAATAAGAATGCATGGATGACATTGATTTTCTACCTTATACCAGACGATTTGAACTGTTTGACGCTCGTTTGGGTCATCAATTGAATCTTTCACTTGTGCATCATGAGAGAGACCCTGTTTTCGTTCTGATCTCCTCACCTCTCATCTTTCTCAAGCTCTTAAAATCTGGAAGCTCTTTACCTGTGTGTGCCTTGGTCTTTTTCAATGTTTTAAAGTTCTTTTCACACACATGCACGCTCGCAAGCACGCACATGTGTGTATATATTATATGCATATGTATATCTATGTCTGTATGTGTATGTGTATGTGTACATGTGCAACTCCAAGGCTTCCTTTCTCATCCTCACGCACCTCACTAGTAGGATAAGTCAAATGCAGTGTCTTGCTAGTGTGATGTCAACTGTATCAACTCCAAGGTTTCCTTTCTCAGTATAGCTGCTTATGCTTGGGCACTGAGGACGAGAATCAAGATAAGCTTTGCTTTGCTTGCTAGATCTTTAAAAAATGTGTGACAACAAAAATCTGAATTTGTATGAATTAGTCTTACAAAGCTGTATATATATATATATATATATATATATATGTATGTATGTATGTATGTGTCAACTCCAAGGCTTCCTTTCTCATCCTCACATCTCACTAGTAGAATAAGTCAAAGGTGGGCTCTACTAAGGCACCATATCCTCATTGTTGCTGTGTTATTGTCTCACTGCATTGAGGTATAGCCTGCCTGCTTTCAGATGGGGATCATCTTTGAAACTGGCTTATGGCCTTCCCTTGTTTCCCATGTTTGATGCTCTCTTGGTTCTTATTCATATACCCTTGAATCAATCTCTGAAATGACAGGCCCAACTGTTGGTATAGCAAGAAGGAAAGATGAGAGAACCTTACATACCCATGCCATCCATCTTGATGTTGATATGTTTGGGAATCCTTGTTCCAGAAGATGCAAAATCTGGGATCTGGTGTGTTCACTTCTCTCTAATCGCCTCAAATATTCGCCAGGCTTGCTCATCAGAAAGGGGATGTCTGGAAAGGACACCCTTCCCTCCCTTAGTTCTGCATCAGGGGAAGGGAGCATCCTGTTCTAAAACAAAGCTGCCGCCCTCAGGAATGGAGCATGCTCATCTGCTCAGCCTCCTCAAGCATCCATACCAAAAGCAAACAAAGGCTGCAAGTGAATGAACAAATCCCGAAGCATTATTGTCTTTTGGCTTCCCCCTCACGAGGAATTTTTTGGCAAATGGAATTGTGCCAACAATAGAGACGAAGTTTTACATTGATATAAGTCTCTGGCAACGTCTGCAATGTCAATGTTGTGTTCACTTTGGTCCAAATTTAAAGCAGTACACCGACCACTTGTATTCTTATTTCTGGCATCATAAAATCCTGAAGATTTGGAGCTAATGGCCTACCCATTTGATACTATTTACCCCTCACTTCTGCGGAAGTAGCATTTGTTGTGATATCACATTTTGCATAAACACATCAATTTCTGTTGTTGATTGTGATTTATCTCTACATTTCAAGGTTTGTATAAATTTTGCCATTGAACATTGTCGGGTGTTTTACAGGGAAATATGGCCTTTAAAAATAAAGACTTTAGAGCAGCTGTGGAGTGCTATTCTCAAGCTATACGAGTAGATGGTAAAAATGCAACCTATTACAACAATCGAGCTGCGGCGTATTTAGCGATGTGCAGGTATAATCCTGTGAACTTTAATCATCCCAATTTTGAGGTGTTTTCTTTATGCAGTTGAAGGGTGACAAATATGAGCTGAGAATTTTCTTGATTCAATATTGCAGCTTTCAACTGGCAGAGGCTGACTGTACAAAGGCTATCAACCTTGATAAAAAGGTTTCATACTTCTGTTTCCCGAGTTTGTCTTTTCAAAGTACACTCATTCCAGGAAATAGTACATTATTCAGGTCCAGGAGTTGCAGAAAGGCATACAGGAATCTGATCCATGGATTGGTTTTGTGTATGCCTTACATGCAAATATTCCATAGATCTCATTGTAGGAGCTTTGTAAGTATTCTTTTAGATTGTGGAATAACCGTAAAGGATGCCTGTTCTTCTTATGTTTGGAAAAGCAGAATGTGAAAGCTTTTTTGAGGAGAGGTACTGCTCGTGAATTCCTTGGATACTACAGGGATGCCGATGAAGGTAAGGGTTCACAGGAATATTCTACTTCAACCTTCTGCCTCTTTTGGCAAGCATTTCTGAATGTGGGGAAGCAGCTTTATAGCATAACTCGCATCATCCCTGACAGCAGTAGGTTTTGTATTATGAGACTTAACAGAAAAGCCTGGTCTTGGGGCCACTGCTGGTGGTTTGAATGGCCTGCATGATGAGAGAGAGAGGAGAGAGGAAAAGAGAACAGAGGCAATGTGTAAGCTCGTAACTATCTTAAGATAGTCACTAGAGAACATTCATGGCCAAGGTATATATGCATAAATTTTGAATCTGTTGTTGTGACCTGGTGATCACAGACTTTCGGCAAGCTCTTGTTCTAGAACCTACCAACAAGACAGCTGGAGATGCCATCAAAAGATTAAAGAAGCTTCTCAACAGTTAGATCTTGAACGCAGTGTATTCAGATTAACAGCAGCTTAAAACAACTGTGCACCCATATGGATGATTTTCCATGGCATCTCGTAGAACACCACACTGTGTACTGGTGCTTTGGAGTGTAGGTGGTACACAAGGTTGAACAAGAGATAGAATCCCATGAAGCAGTTTTGTCCAGAGATTTGCGGTAATTTTTCGGAGCCGATGCTTTCATTTGGTTGGGCTGAGTTTAACTGGCAGGTGGCAGCTTGGAAGGTTAGATTTGTGGAGCTTCTTCATAGAGTTTTAGTTGAGTTCTGATTCATTCTGGCCTGTGATTTAGGCCATAAATACTCAACAATTTTCATGCCGGACTCAAATGTTTGTTAGGCAAAGTGTTGCTACACTCAAAGCAATTTATATGGGACTTAACTAATCTTACGGTGCATCTAAGTTTGTCCATATGGATTTTCAGATAAATTATCTTAAGGTTTGTCAGTCGAGTAATAGAGACAAGCTCTCCTAAAACATATTCCAGTGGTCGCTTCATAAGTAGGTATTTGTTTTCTACGCGCAAAACTTTTGCATTGATATCTCTAGATGTATCTCTTTAGGCAGTGCATTCTTCAAGTGATTATTTGATCTGACGGCACTCATTTTTCAGCATGCTTGTCTATTCATATTTCAGGGGCTGCTTTGTTAATTTGGTATTTGTTTACTATGCAAAATTTTTGCAGGGATATTTTTTAGATGTATATTTTTAGTGCATTATTCAAGTGATATTATTGGTTCAGACAGGCACTCATCTTTCAGAATGTTTGTCTATTTATATGCTAAAGTTGGGTGTCTGTTTTGGAATCGATTTGTCTCAATCTGGGTGGTAGGTGCTAAAATTATTAGTAATGATATGTTAGGAAGTGTTCTATGCTCGGAGGCTATTGATAGAATGTAGGACAGTTAGGATTTAGCTTTCGCTTAAGACTCTGCATTGCTGTTAATTTTTTAAAAATCATGTGAAATTTCTGCAGCATCAGAGCCCAAGGAGGGTTTGATATTGTTGTTTACACTTCGAAGGGCATGATTGATGTCTCCACTGAATTGGCATTGGTATATGTTATATTGCTTGTATATATCTCAGAGGCACAGGCGGAAGGATGGCATATTATGAACGGGCAACATAAATCTGTGAGGTAGTGTCTCATGCAGTTGATCTAATTGCAATGCAGCACATCATCACTGCAGGGGATGAGAGGGTTACTTGGATCTGTCAATGAAGAGGTTGGACTGGTTCTAACAATGCATGCAACGCTCACATAGGAATTGTTCCATGGGGCCTGCATCAGCCCTTGGCTTCTGGCATTGCCTCTTGTTTGCTGCCCTGCTGGATGCTCAGATCAATAAGTTCAGCATACACCACCCTCTGGGCTCTCGTGCTGAGGATATTGTCCTATAGATGGCTTCGGTATTTGGAGAGCTTTGCTATTGCTCCTGAATTATGCTGCAGTGTTTGCCATTGATCATTCTGTGCTGTCAGGCTTCTCCTTGGATGAACTTGGCTCTAATGGTGTGTACTGCTACCCAATACTGCTACCCAATGGCTAGAATTTCTGGGCTGGCATGGGTTGCTGTCTGTTGAATGCATATTTCTGCTGCTCTTTTGCTGGGTTGGCCTGGGACAGTCGCTGCCTTCACCTTGTCTGTTCCTGCTCCCCTGTTGAGTTTGCGTATATCTGAGAATGTATGCCATCCCGCACATACAAACTGCCACAGTACTTACATTGATTTGTAATTGGGGTCCTAAAGGGTAGAGTTGTTGAAGGTGAGGACTGGCACATTTAGAGCATATGCAAGGCTTGATCACCCAAGAGGCTAAGGGATAATATCGGCGTCTCTGCAACTTTAGCAAATGGCATTCCAAAACAGACACGATAATGCATATTTCCAAACATTAACAAGCGATCGAATATATTTGTTGTTCTGACACATCCGGTTCATCTCATCAACCCCATATTGCACGAATGACCACTCCTAATTGGAGGTCTTAAGCGCTCACATTCTTCGAATCCGTTTGGAAGTGAGGCGGCCTAATATCTTTCAAACAATACTACCCAAGCATTCTTGTTATTTTGTTGCAAAGCTCTACAGATAATCACCATAGGTATCTTCTCCCACCCGGTGTAATTTTTGTATCAACTAGTTCACACCCTACAAACTACACAGCTATTTGGCAGAGCCTCCCCTCTTGGCTCAATAGGGTGCCGCAAGATAACATGATTCAAGAAATTTCTCCACAATTCCTATGAGAGCAAAATTGGTGTCAACACCTCCCTCGCCAATCGTCACGCTCATGTCAAGAACTCTTGACCCACCCACCTTCGTAATCGGTGGTCTAGCCTTCACTATCTTACCACTGTGAAAATCGAAATATACACAAAGCTCTTAAACATTGTCGCATGCATATAATAGGTGTTGACTAATCTTTGTCAACTCTTCAATCCATTTGCAAGACCATCCTTTCTCTGGCCCAACCTTTCCACCTTTAGCATCGCAAGTCAGTCACTTGAGCTTCATCCTCTTTGCTCACATCCATCTCCCTCCCGCAACCTCCTCCCTATCTAAAACACGTATCAATGAAGTCACTGTGGGGGTTAAAGGTCACTGTGCCTTTATCTCGGTTATGTACAATACTCAAACACATATATAAATGAATGAAAAAGAAGATTAGGGTGTTTTGCACTCACTAAAACTTGTGTGGCTTTTTGTTTCTCTTTCTTCCTCTTTCATTTTGCTTCCGTTGAGAGCACTCTCAATTGATATCAGAGCCAGGGTGATCTAGCTGAGCGTGCGTGAATGCTTGGAAGCTCAGTAGCTCTGTGGGAGGAAGGAGAAGCTCTGTGGGAAGCTTTGTGGATGATTTTACTTGCATTCAAGTGCGCAAAGATCTTGAAGGAACCTTTGGAAAAGTCACTTTGGTTTTGCGAAATGGTTTTGAGAGCTTGTTAAGTGTGTTTAAATAAAAAGTTATTTTTTAAGCTTTTTCATGTTCCGTTCAACAACAGAGACTCGTATTAACTTGCAGAGGCAACTATTGCTTGCTTTTTGTGTCCACTTCACTTCAAGAGCTTGGAAACACCTTCATTCTTGAATCTGGGATCATTTCATTAGATTTTCGACTCTGTGTCAGTTCCTACGTTTTTCTGTCCGGGTATTGGAACTCAAGTTTGGAGCAACCATTTGCAGATCTGTCAATTCCGGTGGACTCAGGAGGTCCTAAAACTTCTATGTTGCTCATCATTCGCACTCCGGTGGAGTTTACAAACAGTTCTGTTTTCAAAAACGTTTTTCAGTGTGTTGGACCTAGTGATTGAGACCACGGTTTTCAAAACCGTCTGTCCCATCGCGTTTCGGACGCCCAAAAACCTCTATCTGTCAGTTCTTGCGCGATTCGGTGGAGTATTTTCAAAGTTATAGATCTCTGTGTATTGGATTTCGTCTCTCTGTTATGCATTTTTCATTCTAAGGTTTTAAAACCTTAGATTTATGCCACATGGCAGTGGATAAGTGTTGACTCCCATTTCTCACTCATCGGTTGGGATTTTGGAGTTCTAGCAGAAGAGAGATATTTGCATATTTTCTTGCTGAGTCCGATTATGCAATGACACCCATGTTTCAAGGCATCTCAGGTTCTATTTTCAATAGCTTTTCATTAGGAAAAAAGAGAGCTCATTTTGGAGCTTTTTATGGTTTGGAAAAATAAGCTCTCAACCAATCAATAGAGGGCCAACGTAACGTTGAAAATTCACGAAAATAAGAGAATAGAAAAAAGAAACAATACTTTATGTAGGTACAAGCGTGCTACATTAATGTGGAGATTGGTTTTTTATTCTCACAAGATCTTTGGACAAGAAGATAGAATCTAAATTGACATTTTATCTGACAAGGGCCTTCCCGCTTCCACCTTCCTTTGAACTTTGAAATGTTGTGCCACCTTTCCTTCGAAAGGTCTACCATTCTACACCATTGCCTCATTGTGCAGCAGCCTTTCTTTTCCAAAACTGCTCCCTTGATCCTATTTGGCGTAGAGTAAGATGTTTCTTGTCAATTGTCTGTCTGCCCACTTTCTCTTTCTTGAAACTTCAAATTGTTATCTTAGTTACATTACTTTGCTATTGTTATAGATCCAGAAAATCTCCATGGTGAATAAAAACCACAGCCGTTCTTGTGAAAGACGCTCTGTGGATGATAATGCTATGAAGGCAGAATTATACCACACATCCTTACCCCGTTGACCTACTTCTTCAATTTCATCGGTAGAGAATTCAAGTACAGTCAAAACGGAAGGAACTTGGGAAAGGTTTAGTGTTTCGAAAGGAGCATGGGTGCTCATGCAACCTAGCAAAAGAAAAAGACCCCAGACAAAAAACATTTTCTTGGCGTCATGGAAGGGAGGAGTACGAGATTTTAAAATCACCAGAGGGAAGATATCCGTGAAAGAAGTTTTGATTCAGCACGTGTACATGCATAAAGAACTTGTCTTGCGAGACTATCCAAAAGATCTTCCGCAACACAGGCCTAATTGTATATTTTTCTATTGTGGTTTTTTTCTTTACGAGGTGTATGGATTTTTAAGATGAAGCTTTCTCTCTTAGCTTATTGACATTCTTGTGTTGTTTTATTTCAGATTTATATCCTTCATCGTATGAGACATGGCAAAACATCGATTGTATTCTGGGATTTATAGATGTTCTACATGGATCGATAGGAGAACAACAATACCAAGGTCGATGTGCAATAGAGCTAGCTCAATCGGGTATATTTTTTATTGATCATTTTTATCAGTTGCTTGACAATACTAACACACATGGTGTGTTAATAAAACAAGACCTTCCGGCATGGAATTCAGTGGATTGGCCTCACCCACATTCTAGTGTTACAGAGGCATATAGGGCGAAGCTTTTCACAGAAGTATAAAAAGCTCTGAGGCCCAATATTGCCACAAGGATAGTAAAAATTTCTTTATGCATGCCTCTCACAGTTTTTGTGGACTTGTTTAATACCTTTCCAGTGAAGGTTTCAAAAACAATGTTCACAGTTAAAGCAACAAGTTCGGCATGCATGCCACAATTTTTGGATAAAAGTTGGGATAAGAAGACATGTAGTTCAGTGTTTTGTGAGGTTGTCCAACCTTCTATGCAACTGAAGTACATGGTTGCATCACAAAATTTTATTTTCTCTTTTTATTACAAGCGCAGTCGAATGCTAGGCACAAAACTAGTCCCAATGGATCAAGATGAAGATTCTTTTGGTGCAAAAAATAAACTTCTTGATATTGATGTTGTTGAGAATGGTGATGTGCTAGTCAATATCTCATTAAGAGAATGTTGCTCCCTAGCTCAAT
Organism: Dipteris shenzhenensis; assembly: GCF_047967505.1. NCBI lineage: Eukaryota > Viridiplantae > Streptophyta > Polypodiopsida > Gleicheniales > Dipteridaceae > Dipteris > Dipteris shenzhenensis. The sequence continues at coordinate 729,638 of NC_141620.1, read as the reverse complement.
TGCGCAATGACATTCTGTTTGAGACAGAAGGTTCTATTTCAAACGACTTTTTATTTATCTACAACAACAAAAAGGTACACCATCTGATTTATCCTAGTCTCATTAAGCATTGCTATTAGTTTACTTTACCGCTCTGATTCATATTGCTTTTTTGCAATTGCTCAAAAGAAGAGAGAGCTCAATAAAATGCAAAGACATTGAAAATTTGAAAATTGAGATAACACAGACTCCATAAACAAAGGTTTTGTATTCAATCAAGTAAGATTTTGTACAGAAAAACATGTAGAACATATTTCTGACATCCATTTTCTATTTATGTACAGCTTGATCCAGAGGCTGCTCTACATGGTCCAAGATCTCCCTATCATCATTTTTTGGAGAATCTTTTTTCTGCTGCTCCATCCTGTCCTGTTCAGTATATGTTGGTGTTGCTCCATTGTCTCCTCCACTGCCCAGGAGCATCTGTTTGCTGCTGCTCCATCTTCTCCTCAACAACATCAGCAGCAGGTCCTTGCTCCTGTGGCTTCTCCTCCTCAGCACTAGGTGACTACTCCTGTGGCTTCTCCTCCTCAGCATTAGGTGCTTCATCTGTGGCATCAAGGTGTATGACACCTTCTTGTACTTTAGAGCTCTCACCCAACTCCACAACCCAACTCCACAGTAGCTGGTACAATAAGTTTGGGGGAGGCATAGCTCAAAAACCTCCAAATTGTATGAGCTCTAAAATTATATACATAGTTTGAGCTGAAGCTATCTTCTTTCATTTGCAATGGCAGACGATAATTTAGAACACTTTGTATCATTATGAATTATCTTCAAGCTAAATGAAAATTATTTTTTCTTACAAGGTCTGGCTATTCTTTCTCAAAATAGCTTGAAAGTAGATATTTTGCACTGATCAGCACTCTCCATCCGCAGCTACTTGAATCATCTTGTTGTGGTGTCTGTACAGTTGGAAAGATATATTAGAAAATGTTAGCATCTGCACAAAACAAAATTATTCAATAAGTTCAAAGACATAGCATAAAATAGACATCAGTAGAGGGAACGACTTTTTACCTCTAGACTTATTGGCTCTATTGAATCCAAAAGAGAGACATTGGGAGGACAGTGATCCAATGCATCTAAAAGCCTTCTAATACAACTGCAATATGTATAATTTAGTTAGTATCATATCAAAATAATGAAGTTTTAAGTTCAAAAAGCACACACAACACTTACAATTTCAGCTCTCTGTGTGTGTTTTTAAGAGAGTTGAATAGAAAGCATTGCTTCTGCTGGATGTCAATAGAAACAAAACTCCAGTGGTCACTGCATAAGGAAAAAAGCATTAGGAAATCAAAGGCTACAAGAGCTCTCAATCTTAAAGAAGAATCTTAAAAGAAGTAGTCACCCACATACCTGTTATGGTATGGAAGTAGCAAAATATCAATTACTTCAAAATTGCAGTGTCTGAACCTGCTGGAAATACTAATGGGAGTTTCCTTTGCATCTCTTAATTTAGAAGAAATGGCAGGATCAATAATATGGACTGTATGCTGTACAGAGGGGTGACAATAATATGGACTGTATGCTGTACAGAGGGGTGAAGCCAGCTTCTCATCATGCTGCATAGGACCAAAAAATAATTAGGGTAGGGTATAAAGGAGGTACAAGGAGGATTTTTTTACAAAAAATATAAAATAATAGACACTTACTAGAGCATTGCAAGAATGATAGTATCTGAGCAATACTCATTCTTATGAGCCAATGCTACCAAGCATGGTTTTGTCAAAGTCAAAATCATTCACTGAAAGTTCATCCTCAATATGGACAACTATATTAGGGCCCAGCTCCTGCAACCTTCTATGTATCTGCAGCTCCCTCTTTCCAGTCTCCACATCTATAATAGATTTTGTTTCTTTTATTTGCTGCTTCAGTGACTCCTCATAAGCAGCCTTCCCTCTGGTGTTCTTTGAGTGGGTTACTTCAACAACCTTAACCTCATCTACCTTCAACTTCCTTGTAGGTGGAATTAACAATATGTGGCCATCAAAGTCACCCTGTGAGCATGGGCTGCTACCAGCATTGCATCTTCAAAATATTTTTCCAAGTAATCCTCTGCCATGTCCTGTAAGGAAAGAATGGCAGTTCTATTCCACCTGAACCCAAGGTGCCAACTATCACATATTTCTCTCACCAGTCTTTGAAAAGGTGCCTTGGGTATTGCAAAGCCTATAGCTTTCTGTTGCTTCCTAATCTCCCTTAGCACACCTGCACCATGATTCAATCTCTTGGCCTTTTGCTTGAGCAGGCTCATTGGCTTACCCTTCCTGCCATGTGCAGCTCTTCCCTTTGGAGGCACACTAAATTTCTTGGTACCTGCCCCAGCTGCTGTTGCTGCAAGCCCTGGCCCTTTGCCAACTTTCCTTGCAGTTGACTTGGTTCTTGCCATCACTCTGAAAAACTACATACAAAGGATTGGAAAGAGATTACAGACATGGAGAACATGTTTTGACAAAAAAAAGGCAATCACAGGGGTGGATGAAGCAACATAGAAAAATTTGTAATAAAATGCGATACGAGGAGTTTGAAATTCCTAACAGGTTCAAATCGCGTTTTCCTGCAAATTCCTGAAATGACATGCTGGTGCATTCCTACAGTAATTTCTCTGTCTTTACAACTAAATACAGTATGAATGGAGTTTATGCAAGAAGAGTACAGCCATGGATAGCTATGGAAGTCACAAAACCAGAATGACAGGGGTGGATGAAGCAACATTTCAATATTTGCAACAAAACGCGATTTCAGTTGTTTGAAATTCCTAAGGCCTTCTCCTCGCGTTTTCCTGCAAATTCATGAGGCAGCATGCTGGAATATGCCTTCAGTCATTTGAAGGTGTTTGCATAACCATGCAGGATGGATTGAGTTTATGGAAGGCGAGAAGTGTGCACAGAGTGAAGAAAGAACCCATAAGTACAGTTTTACCCTCACATGCAAATATCACACTTGAAGATCTGCATTCCTACAGTGATTTCTCTGTCTTGACAACTAAATAAAATATGGACTGAGTCTATGCATTTTCATGCAGGATGGATTGTTTCTATGGTAAGCAAGAAGATTGCAGAGACTAAGGGAAGAACCCATTGTTACTGACCTGAAATCTATCTGTGGATGTGTTGTGCTGCTGATGAGTACCCTGTGCTGGGGATGAACCTGTGCTGCTGGTCAGGATGCTGATGTTGCAAAGTATGGAGGTAGGGAGGCAAGAGAGCAGAGACTGGAGGGCAAGAGGTCTGAAACAGGATACCACAAATAAGTGCAAATACAAATAAGGCATCTTCTAAATCCCACACGTGTGGAATGTAGTCGTTTTCACACGTGTGGATGGGACCCAGATCTCTTGGAGTTTGAAATTTGGCACGTGTGAAAGGTACACTTTATGCCTTGGAACTTGTGCCATTCATGATTTCATAATCAATTCCACAACCACTCTTCCCTCCCCTGCCTCCCAATCTTTCATCCCTGCCATGACCCTCGCATCTTCCATTTCCTTCTCTCTGATCCTTTCCTACCCAGCACACTCCATCTAGACTGCAACTTGCCTGAAGACTACTACCACTGCCAAATCTCCAGGTTAGTGCAGAGTTCAAGCTAGTGAAAGAGCAGGAGATTCACCAGTGCAACTCCAACAGCATGGAAAAGGAAAAAAAAGGTCAGAATTCTAGATTGTTTTCAATGTTTTTTGACATATATTTCTTCCATCCATTGGATTTTTGATGTCCAAATGTCTTCACTCAGCTCCACCCTTCTTGTTACATTTTCAATTGATATTGTCCAAGAATGTGGTAAATCACCTAGGAATTTGATTGGAGATGGATATGAATAGAACCTAGAAATTTGCAACAAAATGCGAGGAGGGTGGTTTATAAATCTCTAAATAGCCCATATCGCATTTTGCTGCAAATTCTTGCTGTTGACACATTCCTCATGAAAAGCTTCACTCAGCTCAAGCATTTCTCTTGCATATGAGATCATACTGTCCAGGAATTAATGAGATGAACCTTGTGTTTGATTTGACATGTATGACAGAGGCAGGAAGAATTGTGGAAGGAGAAAAGGTTTTTGTGCATATAAATCATATTGTCTCCATTGATAGGCTGAGGTACCATGTGAACATAAGATTTGACAGCCTGCCTGATCAATATAAATTCAACTGTAACTTGCACACCAGAAAGTGCAGAGTGCTTGAGGAAACCATGGCATTCCTTATGTACATTGTCTTCAGTCAGGAGTCTTTGGATGAACAAGGGCAGGAGATTGAAGAAGAAGAAACATCTGAAGCAGAGGAAAAGGAGGATGTTTCTTTGGTCACAGAAATGGCAGAGCAAGAAGAAGATATCAACCTTCAGGATGAGGGGCTGCAAGTGGCTGCTCTTGACCTTATTCAACTGAGGACAAAAACTCTGAGGGGAGCAGAGCTAGTTGAAGATTTTGATGTTCAGAGCAGCAACTATGCAGTGCCCATGCTTCCAGGTGTCTTGATTGGTGGAAAAGATTATGTTTTCCTCCATGATATAGAGTGTATGTTCAATTTGAGGGAGGACTATGCCATTTCCCTTATTGCCCAGGCTTCAAGGCTTAACAAGGAGGTTGGCATAGAGGATGACCATTCACTACTGGCTTTGGAAACAATTTTTGATCCTGATGAGGCCCTTACATTTTGTTTCAAAGAGGCTGAAAAGTTCCAAGAGCCAAATGAAGCTGCCTTCCAGCTCACACAGGAAGCTATGAATCTCTCAGCACTATACACAGAAAAGCCTAAAGAAGAGGCTGGACAAGAGGGGAGAGGGATAAATCTTTGGAAAGATGAACTACTTGTTGCTGATGAAAATGAGAAGGTACTTCAAATCAAATACTTTGTCTTCTGCTTAACTTTGTTTTTGTAGGTTGTGTATTGTCTCATTCCAATCTTTTGATATGTGGCAGCTACAAATTGAGGATGACACATTCCTCCAGAGATCAAGTGGAAGCAGGCCAGTTGGGTTTCGCAAAATGTCAGGCCTAGCTCATTATATTCATGATCTAGGCAGTGCTAAGATCTTGATTTACCATAGGCAGTTGAGCAACAATGGAGAAGCCATTGTTTACTTCTTAAAATGTTTGTCCAGGGCTTTAGGTGGACATGATCTTTCATGGCAAAAGGAAAAGATCATTTTGATAGAGAGGTTGTCTGCCATAGATATATTTGGAGATTATGTGAATAAGCAGGCCTCTAGGGCTGCTTACTTTTTGTCTTACACTTCTTATGCATTAGCATGTGGTGTTAAGGAGCCCAAATGTCTGGAGGGCTATGGAAAACACAAGCTCATAAGGTTTCGAGAGCCATCCATGATTACATCAGGCCACACATTCCAAGAAGAGGAACAGGTGGAGACAGCTGAAGAAAAGGATACCCCTCCCAGACAAGCAACAGAGGCAAGCATTGATAAACAGACAGTCGACATCAAGCCAATAAAGAAGAAAAAGACTCCAATCAAGATCAAAAAGAGAGTTTCGATCGGCAGGCCCTGGGAGAAATAGGATTTAGTCATCAAATATAGCACAAACATTATATTAAAGTTGAACTGATTTGTACAAAGTCTTTGATATCTGGTATGATCTTGTATAAATGAACAATAAGTTGAAGATGAAATAATTTGTACATTTAGATAGAGTGGTGTCATTAAATATCAAACAAACAATATATTGAAATTGTGAACAAATTGTATTACGTTTAGATCATATGTTTCACAAAAGAAATACTTTTGATGCATAACACCAAGAGTCACTTGTTCCACAAAAAAAAATTCTATTGATTGAGTTTGAAAACATGTGGACATAACACCAATAAGTTACAAATGAGTCCTATTCATGTTTACTTGTCCATTTATGGTTTCTAAATATCTTCGATTCCCTCCATTGTCTATGTCTCTCTGCTGCCATTGAATTGTCTAGAGCTTGTCTTCGTCTTTGCTTTTGGGCTAGAAGAAAAGAAAGCTTGATTTTGGAGCTAGCAACTTTTCTTTTAGCATACAGCCTCTGTAGTATGCCTCGGTAAAACCATTGGAAGACTTCCTTCAGACTATTTGCCTTCTGACTCCCTCCATAGTGTTGTGTGTGTCTGAAAAATGCATTACGTGCCATGTAGTGAGACATCTCCATATCTTGGGTAGACCAAATTACTGGGCATCCATACTTTTTGACAAAATAGGGAAGGTGGTTGTAGATGATATGCTGTAAGACATAAGAATGCATAGTAAGTAATAAAAAAAAGAGGATCACACTTAAGTAAAAGAAAAAGACAGAACCTTACCATGTAGTGAGTTATATTGCAGGCTGTCCACGCGTCTTTCATTGACTTCCCAAAATGTTTAATTGCCTCCTCAAAGTTCTTGTAATCACTCTTTGTCCATGTTACTTTGTCACAGAACATGAAGAGTTGATCAAAAGACCTCCACACCTCTGCCTTCCTATTTCGTGCTTCCCCATCTGCCTCATGATCTTTCACAGCATTATGGACTTGCTTCCATGATCTTTGAAATTGTTCTACCTTGCCTTACTTGCTTACTGTGTTTGGGTTGAGACAAGAATCTTCTTGCCTTAACACCACCAATAGAGGTCTTGATTAGTACCTCCTTGCCATTGGTAGACTTTTTAAAATCCTTTGTGATTTGAACCTCTCCTCCATGCAGACCTATATCGGATAACACTTTTTCCAATGCTTGAAGAGCATCCTTTCTATTTTTATCGGGACGAAGTTTCCAAGCAAATCCAATATATAAAAATACCAATTTCTCAATAATTTGACATAGACCATGCAATGTGCAGATGTGAACATTACATAGTGGAATGTCCAGAATGGCCTTGAAGTCAAGGTCAACTTTATCTCTATTAGGTGCTCTCTTCCACCATTTTGAATCCATTACTTGAGCTGATTCTTTGCAGTAAAGAAAGGAGACTTTGAGTTGCCTCCTTTACTAATGTTATACATGCACTTAAGTGTTTTAAGATCCTCGGCCATGTGCTACTCTACTTGAAAATCACCTTTTCCTGCAACATGGAGATTCTCGCCTTGCACTTGTCTTTTGATTATTCTTGGTATTTCCGTGTGGTGAAACACCCAATCTAGTGTTTCATGGTCTTCGGTCTTCACCTACCAGATTATAGAAAACAAAAGTCTTACTATAACAGATTTGAAAACAATGACCAAAATCAAGTATAAAACAAAAAATGATCATACCTGGAACGAGCCTAACCACCATATGTGTTTCTCTGACTGCACACTAAAATACTTCGAACTCGCTTCAGTCAATGATGTATCAATTGCTCCATTCATCAATGTAATAGTAACTCTTTCCATTTTCTTTTCCTTTACAACCTCACACTTATCCAGTTTGATAACAAATTTCAAAATGCCTTTGCACTCCTCAAATGTTATTCCATAAAACTCGACCATTCTTCTTTGAAGTTGTTGTAGATCTACAAATATATTGTTCCAAGGATCATACACAGTGGTTCCTTTACCACCATGAAATATTTCTTCAATATGGATATATTGCCCAATAAATTCATCTATACTTTCATTCAAATGACCTCTTATCCTCCACACGGTTGCTGGATTTGGCAGCAAAACTCGTTTAATCCTTTGATCTTTCAAAGTTGAGGATATCGCATGGAAAATCGAACTATATCCCTTCCTGCTAACTCCACTAACATCAAGAGTCTCTTGGATTATAGTGCCATCAACTTGATTATTGGATACAAAGTCCTCTACAACATTGTGTTTGACTGTTTTGTATTTTTTTTCCTCAATCAAACCTTTTGCTACACTGCAAGAAAGCAATCCTTTCATTTGTTTAATAGGAAGAAGGTTCGAGTCCATATTTTCTTTTGCAGGCTCCAATAATTTCCTATAGTAACAACACAATATGCCTATATCATTCAGCACCTCCATTCTTGTTTTGCGATAATTGATGAAATAGATATAGTCATTTGAGAGCCTTTTTGAGTATACAAAATGATAAATTTCAATCTAACCTTGCTTCTTGAATTCGTCGCTTGCATCCACCAGTCCCAGCCTTCAAATTTGCAATGTTTTTAATCTTCCTGCTACGTAGTCTATCTCCAAGCATGGTTCTCTTCTTTCTTGCTCTTGTCAACTCTTTTTTACTCTTTGAATGCTCCTCAATTTCATTCTGCAACTGCTGCTCCAATTTTGCACGAATGGCTCTCTCCTGCATCTTGGCCCCCTTTTCTTGTAGGTACATCATTTTATACGTTTTCGCAAATGCAGACTGTGCTGAAATATAACCAAGAAGTCCATTTTGTCCATCGTCGGCAAACCTCAGTAATGTGGTGGGATTGACAAATGGAGGTGTAGAGTTTTTACTTGACATTTTGGATATATGCTTCCATCGCACCATAAGTCAATATGTTGAAGCCTTTCTCTTCTCATATTTTCCCACTGTTGAGCATTCAGCACCGTATCCTTTCGTCTTTTTTGTGCTGGAGCATATTGTTCTTCTAAGTCGATGTGAAGATGGTGTAATCGCTTCTTCTGAGTTAGTGACTCACTAGTATCGGCCATTTTTTGTGCTTCTGAGGTTGTGAAGTTTGTTTTTCAATCTCATAGTCGTTTTATAACATGAATTGTGAAAGTGTGGCGGTATCCATGTGAATATTTTGAAAACTTGCAATCACCAAGTTCAGTGATGGATTCTTTATGAAAGGCCTGCACACATCGGCAAAAGAGATGCGGAATCTTTGGTAAACAAAAAAAAATCTAAGGAGATATTTAATGCAAAATCATGTTAGTCAGACAAAAGATTATCTTATTCCTTTTTGAATTGACAGTTCTGTAGTCCTTACTGACAGTTCTGAGCCACGTTTCCATATTTTACTATTTTTGAGGTCTTTTAGGAGAGAAATAAATCAAAAAATAGTGAATTTCTTACAGGGCCCCAAAATGAGTTCCCTTTTTCCCTAATGATTGCCATGGGGCCATGATTTCTTGAGCATACCTTATGCAGATCACTCTGGTTGCAGTTTGAGCCGTGTGCGCTCATTCGTGGTGTGCATTGGGTTGCAGTGGATGATTTATAGGCCATTTGGATGCATTGCGATCCTTATTGGATGCGCTGATATGCCCAGATTGCCTTGTGGGATGCTATTTTTTATGGACGCTTTGCACATGGATGCTATTTTATGCTGAGGGACAACTTTGACACATTGTAGGTGATGCACTGATAGTGTTATGCTCTCTTGGATAAGATATTGGTAATGCATATGCTTGTGGACGGTGTTTATGCTTGAGCCATTTGGCACTTATTGGCATTTTGGATTACCATTGCAGTTGGCATTTTCTTTTGGGCCAGATTTGCTCATATGGATGCACAGTATATGCACATGAGTCAGATGCATCTTTTGATGCTTTGAGCTTTGTGTTTTGGTGATATTTCACTCTATTGTGGCATACACATTTGAGTGCACCTGGTATTTGGTGTGATTCTCTCTTGCAGGCACTAACATTTGGGATTTTGCTTCATTTGCATCATGGCATCCTCTTCCATGTCTAGAAAGGAGTTTTTCAACATTAAAAAGTTTGATGTGACAAACTTTTCTTTGTGGAAAGAACAGATAAGGGATGTGCTTATTCAAAAGAAGCAGATTAAACCCTTGGCAAGGATTGAAGCTAAGCCTACAGATATGTCTGAGGATGATTGGAATGAGTTGGATGCATTAGCAAAGTTTACTATTAGACTTCATCTTGCGGAGTCAGTTTATTTCACAATAGTAAATGAGCAGACTACAGAAGATTTGTGGAAGAAATTGTGTGCCACTTATGAGAAGGAAACTGCCTCTAATAAAGTTTACCTCATGAAGAGGTTATTTGAGCTGCAGATGAAGGAAGGGGTCTCCATTGCTTCTCACTTGAATGAATTCAATATTATTTTCAGCCAACTTCAGGCTCAGAAGATGAATTTTGATGCGGAGACTAAGGCAATATTTCTCTTATGTTCATTGCCATCCTCATGGGATACCTTCCGTATAGCTGTCAGTAACTCTGCACCTGGTGGAATACTGAAATTTGATGATGTTGTGGGTAGCTTGTTGGCCGAGGAGATTAGACGGAAGTCTATGGACGGCAACAAGCAGGATGCAGCCTTAAATGTGCAAAGGGGTAGATCACAGTTCAGGGAGAAGTCCCAAGAAAGAGGAAAGTCTCGTAGCAAATCTAGGCACGGAACATTGAGTGTTACCACTGTGGCAAGAAGGGCCATATGAAAAAGGATTGCTACAAGCTGAAAAGAGAGCAAAAGGATAAGAAAAAGAATGCAAATTGGGGTGCAAATCAGAAGGAAGAGAGTCCGAGGGAGGACAAAGGAAAAGTGAAGATCGAGGAGATCAATGCAATCACACATAATAGTGACAATGACATTCTCTTCATGTCTAGTTTATCTGCAGAGTTGCTTACCACTTCAGATGATACATATTCCCAGGATTGGATTTTGGATTTTGGTGCTTCATTCCATGTTACTTCCCATAGGGAATGGTTCTCCACTTATGATAGTGGAAAGACAGGTTGTGTGCATCTTGGAAATGACTATGCATGTGACATCGTGGGAGCAGGTGACATAAAGTTTTCTTTTGCAAATGGGTCTGCATTTGTTTTGAAACAAGTGAGACATGTGCCTAAGTTGACCAAGAGTCTTATTTTAGTGGGTTAGCTAGATGATGTTGGTTTTCACATCACTTTTGGCTTCCAGAGTTGGAAAATTCAAAAGGGCTCTATGCTTTTGTCCAGGGGTGCCAAGTGTGGGACTTTGTATCCCTTACATATATTAGGGGTATTTGATCATGTTGTTGTAATAACACACATATATAAATGAATGGAAAAGAAGATTAGGATGTTCTGCACCCACCAAAACTTGTGTGGCTCTCACCTTTTACTAGTTGCCTAATAATGAAACTCATCATGCAATCATTTTTTTATCTGATTCAACAACATAAATTCTAAGGAGTTGCATCATGTTTCCACCATGCCCCATGGAGGTGATGTGGATACTAAACATTACTTTTAGTTTCACAATATACATGTGTATGGTATGCAGCAAAGATAGCCCTCTAAACACACTTGACTCTAGAGATTATCTACAAAAATTGAATTTCCAACTAGACTTGGATTTGGGATGCATATGGATAGCACCACACTTGGAACATTTGGATGTACAAGGATAACCTTATGTACCATCTTGATTTCCATTGGTAGTAGCATTTAAGTGTGTTTCATCTATCAACTTTTCTTGAGCTATGTAATTTCAAAATGGGGGTTAATGAGGATAGATCTATTTACAACACTTAAAACTCATATAAATCTTACTTATTATTCGACCTATAGAGGGTTTTTACCTTCAAGGCGTTCTAGAGCATTAACAACTTAGTATCCATGTTAAAGGCCACAAGAGACATATTTGCCTCAATTAGATTTGGCCAATATCTAGTATGATTTCCTCATTGTCTTTAATTGGCCAACAATTTTAGTACAATTGAGTTGAGAGTTTTGCAAGTGGATGCTTTCTTTACCTAGAAAAAAGTCAAATGCTTCTAAGGTGACAAGAAGTTTTGCAAAATAATATTACGACTTTGCTTAGGAGTTTAATTGTTAATGCTTGGATTTTTAAAATCATATTTGCTATTTCAATTGGTAAAGGAGGACTTTTGCCTCTAGTTTGGTTTGGTATCCTCCAAGCACTAATATGTGGTTTGGTTGCTTAACGAGCCTATTACAATCCTTGCATGACACACTATGAAATGCATTCAATGGTTGTCATATCACCACATCTTTGCACTATGGGCTGGCTAGGAATAATCTGAGATCAAATACTCATCATGTTCTAGATTATGCATAAACCTTTCCATATCATCAAGGGCGCATCATAAGAGATCCACCTAAGTGAGACTTGCTATATCCCTTTGCATTAAGGTGTCCTTCCAAGGTAGTAGAACGTGAGAATACGCACACTCCATGCTTATTTTGATGGCTTTTTTTATTAATCATATATCGATGCTTATTCAAGTGTTTGCTTTGGAGCCTTCATTGATGATCATCAATTTTGTTAAAAAGTTTCAATGTAAACGGGTCATTCATTTGGTGTATGCTCTTTACCCTGCCAAGCTTAATAGTGCATATAAAAATTCAGCGTGGCATATTATGTCCATGCAAGAAGATATATAGAGATAAAATCTTCTTACTGTTATTTATATCTAAACAGCCTAATCAAACCATGAACGAATGGCATGTTAAATAATGTTTCCAACTCGTAGTGTTTAGTGCATAGCAAATAAGGGTGTCTCTACATATCAAAGACAATATAGACGTTACATACACAAAAACCCATGTCAAGTCTTCAGCTCCAAACATTAAATAGGGAGTAATGAACACAGTAACAAACAGTGACAAGACATGGAGCACACATACAAGGTGCCAGCGCCACAAAACGAGCTACTAACCTCTGCTGATGTTAATGGTCAATAAGCGGTGAAATGCACAAATCAGCTCCGCCAAATGGAGAACTTGTACAAACAAGATAAAGTAAGTAGTGCAACGCATAAGCTTAGTGAGGGATTGATGATTGGAACCCTTGAATCAGCAATCTCAAACACTTTTTAGCTTGAAAGGAGCCTTGCTCCCCCTATACGAGTCTTCATATTTGGAGATTACACTCTCTTTACTTGGGTGAACTTTTCTTCTCCAGGCCTTGATTAAGGATGAAGACAAATCTTTACTAAACACATTTTTTTAGTACCAAATATTTGATTAACTTATGAGACATTTTTAAGGTCAAAAGTTCGAGCTTGCAAAGTTTGGAAGCAATCTTAGAGGGATGAGCTTTTGAGTGAAGTCAAATGGTTTGTAGTTAACCATAACCAGTTAAGTTCTACAACATTCATAATGAAAATTAACAGCAGTTTTTAGAGTAATGCAAATCTCATACAGAACTTTTACCACTATGTGAAGATAGGCATGTTCCTTAATATTTACTTACAAAAGGTAGACAAATTATAAAAGCAGTGACGACCACTACATAAAAAATACACCCATGGGCAACCCAGGTGGTAATTGACAACCAGACATTATCATGGAGAATAAAAGTTTGAAGACCCTTTACAAAAAGATGACATTTCGGAAGGTGGGATCTACAATTTTTGGCATTTCAGTATCAAGCTCTTTCCAAAACAGAAACAAGGCTGATTATCATGGAAGACATCAAGTACCTTCTAGTAGTCAACTGTAATACTAGTTTCTTGACATAGTAGCTTTGTATAGTTCCAAATTGAATCCCACTTACATGAACTGAACCCTATTTCTGTCCAGCAATAGGTCTCTAATCTCTTGTTCTCATTGCATGACCTTTTAAGAACCACTTCAACTTCAATATGTGGACACAAGGACGTCTTTCATGTAGAAGCCCCATTCGTGACACAAATAACACTCTACCATGGCAGCCACAGATTTCCATGAAACAGACTCTAAAGTGAACTTATCCGCACAATTAAAGCAATTTTGTTTCGCTCATAACTTATTAAAAAGTCAGTAATTGGAGCATGAAAAACTTCAAAAGAATGGATTCATACATAGATATTCCAAGAAATAAAATATTAGTGAAACATTGTAAAACAGTTAAGTCATCATAAGGAGGAATCCATGAACACCAGCTCTTTCAAAACGCCAGCTGGAGATCGATCTAATACTACCAACAAAGCTCCAAGGACATTCACAAAAAGATGCACAGTCCAAAACACCTTCATCTTTCAAAGCTATGCCTGCGCTTGTAGGGACAAACTTGTCCCATCTCTTGATGAGTATACCAGCTACCTTAACTGGATGCAGCAATTCAGCAACCTCTGTTATCACGCTGCAGCACCAGCACCTTTCCCTTTCTTCCTCTGAATCTTTTTCTGGTAGAATTCCAATTCTTTTCCTTCAAGTATATATCTGCAGACACTGAAGTATTAAAAAAAAATCATAAAGCTCATATGTGTAAGGCTGTCTATAAAATAGAAATAACTTACCCATCAGCCCGACCACACTGCCCCGGGCGAGAAGCTATTGCTGCAAGAAGACGGCCACTGGAAAATTGGTCCTCAAGGTGTGCATCTAGCTTATGATTTTCTTGGCGCTTAGCTATCTTTCTAGTGAGATGATTACTCTTCTTCTTCTCTTCTTCCCCTGCGGGAGTTTCTCCATCCTGCAAAATACAGGACAAGACTTGAGTTCTGCTCATATCCGCAGCAAATAGCATGGCAAGCACAACAACGTACCACAACATTTAAAAACTGAAAAAAGGGACAAAGCCCAAGAACAAGCAAAGTACAGAGTGACCAGCAGAATTAAAAACTTTAAATTCGAACAAGAGGAGTCTGCTTTTAAAACAAAGCAAAAGGGGCTTCATAAATAAAGCAAAATTTATGCCCTCATACATATCAAAGCACAGTGCTCTAATACATATGCCTTCATACATGTCAAAGCACAGTTTGCTTTGATATGCCCTCGTCCATACCAAAGGACAGTGTGATGTAAAGGTAAAGAGTAATCCTCTATTCTGTAATCGTAGGACCCACATTTTCTATGGTTGCCCTCTATTAAGTGCGGATAAATTAATGTCCTGGCAATTCCCCTTGATATTACATACTCAAGCTGTTACTTCATTGCCATTGTCACCATCCTGTTTTTAGGAGCTGCTGTATCTTTCACTGCCAGATCTTACAGAGGATCCAAAACAAACTTGTTAAAACCAGATTGGGTTATCAAGAATGCACTAAGCACAAGATGGGTTCCATATTCCTTGCCAGAAATAGGCACGCTAGAGAATGCTATCGCACACTAGGGTTACAGAATCTAAATTTGTACGATTGGATACAAAGAAAATAAAAGAGAAAACAAAAGAGAAGAAAAATGATAAAACAAAATTGGGGAGACATACTCAGCAAGCAAAGCAACACTAGTGATACAGGAATATAAGGACAACTTGGGTCAAGCAACATCTAAATGAATACGGCTTTGATTAGAGCCGTAGAAATTGGAAAGCAAGTGCAGACCATAGCAGATATCAAAGAAGAGGAAAAGAGGACGGCATTGCAGAATGGCAAACGAGCGGAGGACTTGGAACTAAGAAATCCTATAGGTTCAAGACTGTAGCTACAATCAAACGTATTCCAAGAAGAAGAAACATTATCGCCTATGTCATGCTGAAGCTTTGGGTGAAGGGCAACAATACTTACACGTAAAGTGGGAATTCGATTTCTAACCATGCCTTGAGCCTATTTAGGTGGGATCTCCAACTTTCAAGTTCAAAATGAGCATCATTCAATCAATATACTGTCATAATACGTAGCACACCCCGTTCTCCATTATAGCGTTCGATTAGAGGCGTAAAAGGTCAGACGTACAGACCTCTGTCTCCTTCTTGCCAACCGTGACCTTCTTCTTCCTACCAATGTCCACAGCATAATGCTGGTTGTACCACTGGCGGAAAGGAGCTGCGTCAACCTGTACGATCGCAGATTTCACGAGAGTTTGAGTTCGAACGAGCTCATTATTCGATGCATTGTAGACCACATCCAGAATACGAGTCTTGCGGGTAACAGCCTCGGAACCCCAGGAGTAATTGCCTGTGTCCAGTCGCAAAGCCCTGAACTTGAAATTCCCGCCTCTGACACGGATCTTGCGAACTGTTTTATTACTAGACAGCTTGGTCATCGCGGGCTGTCTTCCCAACTCGTACCTGAAAATTTCACGAGTCCATACAGCATAAACGCGCGTTGGACAGACGCAGCAAGCTTGGCAAAACTACAAGCAAAATTGATATATGACTTACTTCCGCTTTTTGCGCCATGATTTCTTTTTGCCTCCTGTAGCCCGCCTTTTGTGTGTGGAATCTCTAGAGATACCTGAAACAAAACAGAGCTGTGAAGTACGATCCCGAACGAATGTGACAACTACTAAAAAAATGCAGCTCAGAAAACCACTGTAGGGAAACAAGTTAATGCCAACTCGAAGCAATCGATCGAGAAAGGCATAAGGAAAAGCAGGAAGACGATGGAAGGGAGAGTAGAAGACAACATACCCATGGCAGCAGCTGCGAAGCCTGAAGGGCTTCAAGTTCGCTCTCTCTGAAATCCAAAAAAGAAGATACTCTGTGTTATAGTGTACTCTAAAGAGAACACCATCTCAAACCCTAAAATCCTTTAGCCATTGGTGTAAACGGCACCCAAGCCCTAAAGTCAAAACTCTTGAGATCCTAGTAATTGAGCACTCAGTAAGTATTGAAGAACCCGGAGGCTTCCCCAACCCTTAGGCCCGATACACATAGCCCAATCCTGCCCCAGTGTACGGCAAGAGGTTGCAGGTCCTCAATGGATAGGGTGTAATGAGCAAGGTGTAAACACCTTGTCCAAGCAAGAATCTTTTCAAACGTTAGTATTCCATGCATTGTTGAGAATTTTAAGTGGATGACTAAAATTTGATTGGTTGGTAAGTGGGTGGCCAAGTATGGGCAACCGATGTTGGTAGCCTAAGAAATTAATTCTAGTCAATTGCCACCTCAACAAATGGTGAGCTTTGTGATTTCTTCATGTTGCAATCTCACACTTGCTCAATATGACACGAGTCTTTGGTTTTATCTACCTGCTTTTCGTCGCTAAATGAGTGTCCCTCCTTTGTCAAATATACTTTTTGAATCTGGCTAGCCTGACAGTTCTAGAGAGGTTTTACAGAAGCATAATGTGAAGAATATGGACATGTATCTTGCATCATTGGTGGATGAGTTTCAAGCTTTCTAGCATGGCACTCATGTATATGATATCTCACAATCGATAAACGAAAGACACCTAATCTTACGGGGAGCTTTTATTATGGACCATGCATGGCTTACTTGTGTTGCATGCTTGTATCAGTCTGAAAGTGCATGGATATTATGCTTGCCCATTTTTGTGTATTTAGTTTGGAGAGTCACCATTTTGCACATCTTGGAGTGGTGTATGAAAACCATAAAAAATATCTTCTCGTGGATCATCCCTACCTCATCCATGCTTCATTTGGTATGCCTGAAATGACAAAATAACCTTCAATGATGAAGACATGGGTTTGGTTAATGGAATGACTAGACCCTAACACACCCATATGGTATGGAAAGGATTCCTCTTTTCTACATCTGATAAACATATTTAAAAATGTTCTAAATGCTTGCAAAAGCATATAATAGGAGATAAAGACAATTGGAAGGAATGAGAGTACTTGAGGAAAGAGGCATGTGGCCAATAGAAATGAATCATGGTTCAAGGTGAAGCTACCGAAGGCACCATGGGTTTTACTCCAATGGAAGGTAGGTACATCAAATGGAAACCCCAATAGGATACATGCATTCTTAGAGGGTGCTTTTGCCATTGCTGATGGAAAATGAAGTGGTCTAAAGTCACATGATTAGCACAAGATGTTAATAGGTAATTATAATCTATTTGGGTCATTTCATATTTTCATACTCTATGCACATCTAAATAATATCCATTGCACATATATTAATAGATTACTTTTGCAAAACTCATTCTTCTAATAGCAATTGGAGTTGCTTAATAGACGAGATAAGGACTTAAGAGTGCCATCAACAAGCTATGCCCTTTTGTGAGTTGTGCATCCCAAAATCATGATCCGCCATTGAAATTACGTTTGTTTTCTTTCATATACATAATTACATTTTTGAATCTTGACAATATTGTAGGTGGATATTCTCAAAGGAGATTGCAAATTCATTAATTAAGCTAATGAGAATTCTCACTGCTCTATTAATGTAGTATGTTTGATTGAGAAGATAGCTCTAGCAAGCATTTTGAATATTTATCCACATCTAGTTGTGCATTTAGTGGATGAGCTGGAGTATGCAGGAACCTTGCAGAGTCAATAAATGTTCTTATTAGAAGGTTTCATTCATGTATTGAAAGGTTTGTGAGGCACAAGGCATGGCCAAAAGGTAGCATGATAGAAGATTAGTTGGTACAAGAATCAATGTTTTATGTCATGAAAGTTTCTTGTGCAATGGAATCCCCATACATCAACTTTGCCATGATAGGATAATCCAAGAATTGAAGGAAATGTGGTACAAGGGAAAGGCATGCGAAGAAAAGAGTTAAAAGTGAATACATATAATTGTGAGACAAGGGATTGAAAGATATGGAGAGGCAATGACAAGGGATTGAAATATATGAAGCTACAATCCTTCTTACCATATAATGAGAAGCCTTTACAGCTCTACCTCAATGAAAGCATATAATTGTGGATGATATAGTTGCTATTGTCTTGCTTCTATTGATCATATAGTTGGCTCCCATGTGCCCATGTAGAATCCTTATCTTTTTCATGAATGGCAGCCTGTTGTAGAGTGTCACTAGAGACGATTTGTGGCTATGGCCCTAAAGCCATAGAGTTGTTAACATTATTGACTTGTGATTCTTGAAGAGGCACACTATCTGGCTCACTTGTAAAGTCATTGTGTTGTGTGGCTCCCTCTTGAATTTATTTCCTCAAATCAATCCATTGTGGCAGCAATTCTGAACTGAGTTGCAGAATTCTTTGGCAGAGATCCACATTGTCATTCTTTAGAATTTCCTCAGATTATCGTCCATCCATGTCATCCATGTAATTTTCTCTCACTCCTGTATGATTGAAAAGGTCAGCCACAAACTTGGCTGCCTCTTTGCATATTGGGTCCATAAGCATATCATGGCGTATTCCCTCGCTTTGTGACTTTCTGTTAGTTGGGAACCAATCCTGAATCTCTGAGAATCTTGCATCCAAATGTTTCATTGGATATTCTTCTTGTGCCTTTGAGAATGAGAAAGCATACAGCATCACACTCAGCAATTGCAACATCGATCAAAATTATTCGCTAGCATGGCATCAGATGAGCAACAAAGAGAAATGGAAAGACAGATGATCCCATCCCTGCAAACAAAGTTGCAAAGTGCCAAATCTAAAATTCATAAGCTGAAGGAAAGCATGGTAAAGCAAATGCAACAATAGCTCCTTGTACAAAATGCTATAGCATAAAATAGAAAGGATGCCTTACAAGCTGCAATTTTTCTCCAAGAAAAACACCTACACCTATCTGATGCCTTGAACAGAAAGGAAGAGGTCAAGCTATCCCTCTCCCAATTACAAGTCTCTTGTTATGAATTGAAAAAATAAATGGTGCACTTAAACAAAAGCCTGCTACTTAAAGATGAGTAGATCCATGCCACAATAGACATAACCAATGAGTTGCAACACTCAAAGAAGGTAAACATCAAATTCAAGCATTAGAGAAGGAATGCATAGCATCAAGGGAGACACTTGTGAATGCCAAAGCAAAACTAGATACTCAAGAACAAGAGATACTCCAACTCTGCATGCTTAATGATCAATTGCCAAGATAACCAAAAGCAGCCCAACAATCCAATAGGTCTAAAGCTTGCCTACACCTCAACACTGGGTAAGTATAAAGAAAAGTGCATAGAGCTGCAAAATCAAAAGGTAATAATTTCCAAGTTGGAACTGCAACTCTTGAGTCAAGCTGATGACGATGTGGAGGAGTCGGCACAACATCTATTGCTACAGGGCATCACTGCATTATACTAAGGTCTTGTTGTAATTCTGTAGCAAGAGGATCACCTCGAAGGAAGAGTATGTAGTTAGTGGAAACACTTGTAACTCAAGATGCTACATGTAGTATGTGGTCTTGATTGGACCATGCTAGTGAACACAATGACTCTCTGAAATCTATGCCAGAGGATGGATGAGGATGAGAGAAATGTGTTCTGTCTCTTTGTGCATGCAAATCTCATACGATCAAAGCCTGATGCGATACTTCTATATGAGTGCTTGATGGGAAGTACTCCTCTCCGTGTAGTAGCTGGACTCCTACTCTTATTGCAACAATCACCATCGACTCCCTGGCTTATAATTCCAAGACAAATCCTACATTGAAGCTAACAATGCCTACCAAAAGTGACAAAGATCAGCCCGTGGAATATGTGGTCTACGTTCAATCTAATCTCCCCTATCTTGCCACTCTCTTTTTTTATCTTCTCACATCCCTCTCTAACTCTAGTAACATCCTCCGTACCTTTCCAAAAATCCATGCTAACCCATATTCCTTGCCATGTCTCTTCGCCCATGCCTCTCAACACAACACTACCTCTCCTAATCTAAGAATCTAACTCCTACCATCTAGTACCACCTAACTTTTTTCCACCACTTGAAAACCCTTCCCTTGAGGACTATCAAGTAGCTAAATCCATTTGCCCTACTCTTCCACCATTTTCCACCAACCTCCCTGTTGCTTCCCCCTTCTCTAATTCACTACTTGCTTCCATCTCATGTTTGTCCCCTATAACGTCTTCCTCTTTCGCAAGACCACATATTCCTCAAATCTCAGTTGAATTTCCAATGGAAGGTGCCATCAATGATTGCATCAATGAGCTTCACAAATTGGATAATCCAAATCGCACACCCACACGGGAGTTGAACGAGGACACAAACATGATTCCCATGCCTGGTAGTCCCATAGGTGATTTTTAGAAGCAATACCCAAAAAAAGGAGGATAGGATCTCTCTGGGATTTCCATACACATTAACCAAGCACAAATCACTCGAGACATAAGCAACAAATTGGACCCACAACTTGCATGGCGTAGACCAAATCTCTCAAAGAAAAGTACCATCTTGACTATTTACAAGCTCTATCTTCCTTTCAAATGCATCCCACATTTGATGTAGTACCCCATTACTACCGGTGGGATGCCAATCATAATTATCCAAATAAGAAAGATGCTCCTAGCAATTGGCTGCTAATCAATAGATACTCCATTTGACTACAAGCCAAGACACACTCATCATAGCCTTAGACAAAACATGCATCACATATGTGAGGTAGTAATGACAAAGCACTCAAAGAGAGCGTCAAATACAGTGAAGCTTTACAGTAATCTTGGAGGTGTCCCTCACCATTGTTACCCAAGCTCAATTTCAACCCAAATCAACATATAGATGCTTAAACAACCAGTCATCTCTTTTATAGATCCATATCTCTTCAAGGGCATTATGTGTGTTTGTTTGAAGAAATGGTTGAAATTGGCTTCTTAAAAACTGAGCATACAATCTACGGTGTTCATGGATTCCAAGGAAAAGATCGGCAACAAGCTCAATCCGTCTATCACCAACGCCATCTTTACCATACTCATTGGGTAAAAACTACCGCAGCAGCACATCACCTACAGACTCAACCATGACCCGAGCATGGGTAATCAAATCGATCTGGGGGAGTTGCTAATCCTATGGTAGAAGTGTTATCTTTAAGGATGAGGATAGCCAAAATTGTCTCTAGAAAAGATCCAATCATACTTGCATAATTAGGATCTAGAGAGAGAAATACTAAAACTAGAGAGAAAAAGACTAAGCCTACACTTTTTGAGGTCCCCCCACTCTGTGGAGGGACTCAAAAGGTTTCCCCACTTTGTGTAGGGACTCATGATACTTTGTGTAGGGACTCATGAGGTTCCTCCACTTTGTGTAGAGACCTAAGAGGTCCCCCAAAAAGTTGAGGGACTCTTGTCCAAGAGGTCCCCTACAAAAGACGTCCCACCCTGGAGGTATCTAGGAATTGTGTAGAAACCAACATGTATAAATATCTCTCAATGGAATGAAGCTCCCACTCTTTGGGGTTGAGTATTTAAGCTCACTATTGTGTCATGTGATTGATCTCCATTGCATCCATGCTTCCTTACACTATAGTGTTCTAGCATGCCCTTACCCTTGCACTCCCTACCCTTGTACTCCCTCCTCCTTCCTCCTCCCCTCTCCTCCTTCCTCCTCCTCCTCCTCCTCTTACTTTCTCCTCCCTCCTCCTCCTTCCTTCTTCTTCCTCCCTCCTCCTCCTCCCTTCCCCTCCTCCTCCTTCCTCCTCCTTCCCCCTCCTCCTTCCTTCTTCTTCCTTCCTCCTCCTCCTCCTCCCTTCCCCTCCTCCTCCTTCCTCCTCCCCCCCCTCCTTCCTTCTCCCTTGTCTCTCATGCTCAACCCTTTACCTCTTGAAGTCGCAAATGAGAGTAGGGCTCCACTCCTCAACCTTGGACTCCTCCTAAACCCTACAACCCTCTTCGAACCCTAGAACTCCTAGATAGCTCTCTCAACCATGTCCCCCTTCTGAACCTTGAAACCCCCCTTCTAAACCCTTAAACTCTTGTGGAGGCAAGAGCCTCCATCCATCATTGTGATCAAGCCCTCTTTCTCACCCATGCACACATGAGATCTCTTTCCATGCTTTAGCCTACACCTCTTACAGGAATCCAACCCAAGGACCTATGCTACACTTGTGAACACCTATGCCACAACGAACAATGACATGATTGTGAGTGACCAACACCCTCGAAACTTGAACTTGGGAGAAATTGAGACAATGCTTTTTTTCTTTCATGAAAGAAAAAAGTTATGACATAATTTGATGCTATTATCACGCTATGTCATAAGTTTCATGTTTTTTTCAATTTTTGGAAAACTTATGACACAACTTGATAACAACATTGAGTTGTGCCATATGTTTATGATAAAGTAATAAAAGTATGTGCAATTTTTGAAAATTTGAGAAAGCTTACATGGCATAGCATGCTATTGCAGCATAACAGCCTTGTGAATCACCACAAGTTGCTAGCAAATAGTTGCATGGACAAAGATCTACTGATTTAGAGTCTCCAACTCCTCATTGGTCATTGTCAATCAAAAGATATAGGTTGTGAAAGGTTGTTGTTTTTTGTGATAAACATAGCCACATGTATTTTTAAATGAATGCCATGGTATTCATTTGACATAGCTTTCTGTCCCAAACCCAAATGTGCACCTAGTCTTAGATTTCTTAGATTTTATTTTCTATCACCTTTGTTGCTATAATGTAACTTTTTTAGTTTTCAAAAATCCAAAAATATGTTTGTATCACCCTCTACTTATACTGTGCAATTTAAGAGAGGAGGTGTTGAGAAACCAACTAACTAAAACTAGCTCATACAGAAATCAACTCCGATGCTTTTAATTTGATAGGCATCAATATAAGCTCAAAAAAAAGACTAGAAAGAAACATCGATATAAGCATTAATATAGACATTAAAAGAATAAATTCATAATGCCCATACTAAGTTGAACCCTCTTGCAAAATTGCAAACTTCTCCATGGCTGACTTTGACATGATACATTATGAGTTTTCATACCGTATTGCATAAAACCCTAGATCGATTTACAAGAAAGGTGATTGGAAAATGAAGGGAGAATAAAGGATGGGCGCACAAAGCACTACAGTGAATAAAATATATGTAATAAAAAATTCAACTAATTGAAATGGCTACTATAATAATCCTGAAATCAATAAAGATAGGGTAAAGATAGAGAGCGGTAGATTTAAACCATAATATAACCCATGAATTCATGATTCTTGAAATGTGAATATAGCATAACAAATTTGTCAGTGTAGTCAATTGCATGAGTCATTAGACAAGTCTTTTATGGGACTCTATAATAAAACATCAACAAATCATGTCCTAAGTCTTTGATGTCCTCTACACCAAAGGCTAGTTACCCAAATCAAGGTTTGAGTAATGATCCAAAGAGCTGAAACTGTCAATATCTTGTATAGTTTCTATAGCCATTGCTCATGAGGTAGGGTGAGGGACATTGGAACTACTTGCTTCCATGTCATTTACTATGACATTTTGCATCTGACATTCTCATCTTCAAAGACACGTCAGTTCCTTGGTGCAAGACACCACATTTTTGCATGTAAGTGATATGGTTGAAAAATAACTTGAGAACAATTTATTTTCTTTTGTGCATCAACAATCATAAAATCTATCCAATATAACTTATCCAATAAGAATAGTACAAAAATATATGCACCTATTCACAATGATGAGCATAAATGTATCTGTAAGGTCATCCAATATTTTGGTTGAGTTAATGGCAAAAAAAACTTTTCTCTTTATACACAACTTTGAACCATTTCACATCTAATATCAAAATGTTGAATCCTCAAAAGTTCACGTTCATGATAGTTTGTATTGTTCCAATGTAATCTAGCTCGCATTTCACTATTTGGGTATTCCTTGCACTAGCCCGACTCTTTTAAGAAAAGTTGGCCACGATTTCACAACTTTCGTTATGCAAAAGTGACACCCATGTAACTAGATTCATTGAGCAAAATATAGTGAACATCAAATCAAAAGTCTAGTATTTTAGATTATCAATGCTATTTCTCATCATGAAACCATAGAAGAAGGAGACCATTAACTATGTGAAGATCACAAGTTTTGGCAATTTTCCTTCTCCCTACTCTTCCCTTTGACAAACATATATAATTGCATCATGGAGCCATGTATCTTAGCATTAGCTTGGCAATAGAGATAAATTTCTAGATACCTATCCCCTCTATTGCTTCTTTTCTCATTATCTTCCTACCTCTTCATATCTTTCAATCCCTTGTCTCACAATTATATGTATTCACTTTTAACTCCAATGTACACTCACCTTTCTTCGCATGCCTTTCCCTTGTACCACATTTCCTTCAATTCTTGGATTATCCCTATCATGGCGAAGTTGTTGTATGGGGATTCCATTGCACAAGAAACTTCATGACATAAAACATTGATTCTTGTACCAACTAATCTTCTACCATGTTACCTTTTGGCCATGCCTTATGCCTCACAAACCTTTTGATACATGAACGAAACCTTCTAATAAGAGCATTTATCGACTCTGCAAGGCTCCTACATACTCTAGCTCATCCAGTAAATGCACAACTTACCTCCATTGGTCAAATGCCTCTTTATTCCAATTACCCTCAAGTACTCTCATTGCTTCCAATTGTCTTTATCTCCTATTATATGCTTTTGCAAGCTTTTAGGAACATTTTTTAATATGTTTATCAGATTCAAAAGATAGGTGACTTCTAAAGATTTCCAATTAGAAAGGGTGTAGAAAAGAGGAAGCCTTTCCATACCATGTGGGTGTGTTGGGGTCTAGTCATTCACCAACCAAACCCATGTCTTCATCATTGAAGGTTCTTTTGTCATTTCAGGCATACCAAATGAAGCATGGATGAGGTAGGGATGATCCATGGGAGGATATTTTTTATGGTTTTCATACACCACTCCAAGATGTCTAAAATGGTGACTCTCCAAACTAGCTAATTCTATTGTAATCTAAACTATCCAAAATGGTGACTCTCTAAACTATCTAATCCTGTGCAAAATGGTGACTCTCCAAATTATCTAGTCCTGTTGTAACCTAGGTTAGTCACATGGGTCCACATCTAATCTCAGCACCCTCTTCTGCCGATAGACGGTGGTACACTATGCCCACATGTTGTATAGGATTTGGTCCATTCTTGGACAAGAATATATGATACTATGGTATATAGATTAAACTAAATTTTTTTTTGAGGGTCACATGGGTCCACATCTAGTCAGCAACCTCTGCTACTGCTGTTGATAGACGGTGGTACATTGTGCCCATAGTTTGTATACAATCTGATCCATCCTTGTATAAGAATATGTTACTATTTACACACACACACACTCTCTCTCTACTCTATCTGATTGAGATGCAGAATTAGATTTAACATGAAAAAGTTTTTGAGTGTCACATGGGTCCACATCTAGTGAGCACCCTCTGATGCTGATAGATGGTGGTACACTATGCCCATATTTTGTATACAATTTGGTCCATTCTTGGATGAGAATATATTACTATTTATACTCTCTCTCTCTCATTGAGATGCAATGGCATAAAGACACACTATTGAGACAGATAAGACAGCAATACAGGTGACGGCACACTAGGAGGATGAGGTAGACCGAGCATAGCAACAACACGGACTTCTATGCATTTGAGTTAGCTCCATGATAGTGTGGGGTGGAGGAGGAGATAGCTGACATTTGAGCAGTGTACATCACTAGGGAGAGACGACGCGACACTATCGAGCTAAAGGTACAAAGACCACACACACTACAAAGAGTGACCAGAGCATGCATGATTGAGGTTCAGTCTATCTAAGCTCTCCTCATAGGAGATTGCTAGAGTTGAGACATCACCCTAGACATAGCCCATGGGATATGAAGGTCGAGAAGACCACATCCTCTGCCACAGCAAGAGACGAATCCAAATCCAACACATCTTTGCAGCCCACCGAAGCCCACCGAAGAGCCACCATGGCACCGGGTTTTGGATTTTGAAATTCAGTTTTGATTTTTGAGTTTGAGCTCCTGAGCTTAGCATAGCACTCACCAAAGGCCCTAGCACACCCTTTACTTCAGCCCACATAGGCTTGTGTTATTTTCTTCTCTTGATGTACTTTGTCCCATAGGCTCACAATATTGTCCATTTATTGAATGCACCTTTATCTCCCTCTACACTAGTATACACTACGGAAAGTTGGAGGTGAAATGGACATTGTGTGATTCCTAGGTGCTATCTTGTGGAGAGTGTTGGTTGTAGTATAGGTAACCTCCACCACTCTATCTTTTCTAACACACGCTACATGTGTCAGTCATATATGGTCAGCAAAATGCTATGATGCTCCATAAAGATTGGAGTCTAGACCTCTATATGAGAATCCTAGTAGCTTTAATCTTCCCTTCACCAATTACAATGATCCCATTCTTCGACGCTGCATATATTTGTTCTATATGGTGGTTGAGTATAAACCCCTTTGGCTACCCTCTCTTGCTTTGCTGACTTCATCTGGATTGAATTCATTAGCAAGTGCATGTTGCAAATACCATGTACTTTTGTGAGTTCTAACTTCATTCTTCAAATATGCTATAGAGCAAAGATGAGTCTGGCCATTTTCATGTCTTGAAGTCAAGACTCTTCATGGCTTAACATGATGTCAATCATGGAAATGCAAGTATTGTAATTATGACATCAAAAGCCTCATGTTTGGGGTGAATAGCCATCCTGAAATGGAACCTTGGAGCTTGCAAATGTGCTGACTTTCAACAATATCCTTTCTCTCCACCGACCTAAGAATCAAAGGATTGAAGAGCACC